>NC_033797.1:131533672-131540428 GCF_001876935.1 Asparagus officinalis | reverse complement strand
GGGGGGGGGGGGGGGGCTCTTTTGGGATCTTGGAGCACTTTCGGATCTTGGATAGATTGGCATTTATCCTTGGAGATCCGGGATCAATCCTCGGCAACAGAGATCTTTGGAGCTTTCTTCCTTGGCTTGAAAACCAATTTCAGTTAGATCTTAATTAACTCTTTCATAGAGTTTTAAACTCGTTCTGAGTTCCAAAACTCGTTAGAGTTATAAACTTGCCTTGCAAGTTCTCCTCGACATCTAATCAAGAGGATTCAACCGTGTTCCACGAGTTTAAACGTTCGGATCGTCAACGGGATACAAGAATCTGAACTCCCATCAACACCAAAAAGAACCCAGGTTAAACAAAATGAAAGGTCTCCGTCGATCCCTTCTCTCTTTTGTAACTTGGGAAACCGATCGGGAAGATTGTAATTTCTTTTTCTAAGCCAGTTAGAGAGAGATTACATTGAGAGAATTATAATTCATTCTTTTTCTAAGTCTGTTAGAGAGAATAATACAAATTCAATTCTCTATTTTTTTCTTTCAATTTTCCCAACAAACACAAGGCGGCAAAGGCGGTGACAAGAACATATACATCGAGGATGACTATTGCTATTTATTGGCAATCCTTATCATCAACAAGGCCATCAAAAGCATGACGGGCAAGAATCCACAGCACTGTTTACGGTGAACAGTCACAATGACACTGTTCACTATGAACAGTCACCGCTTCTTGTTCATAGCAACTAGTCACAGGAAAGAAGGAAGGCTGTAAGGCAGAGGGAGGAGTTTGATGGTGAGAGATTGGGGGCTAATGTTTGTGAGGATTTAGGGTTTTGTAGAGGCTAGGGTTTGCGTAGTTGTGATGCCGTATTGAAATTAATTCTGAAGGAAGCTAGAGATTCTATCTAGAGCTCTGTTGTTCTCTTATATTTATACTAAGTGCAAATAAACACATGTTGCATATTATTAGGAATATGCTAAACATAATCTTAGGAATATGCTAAACATACTCTTAGCATATTTCTTTAGTCTCTCAATCTCATCCCTAATCCCTAATGTCTCTTAACCACATATTCCTAGTATATTAGTCCTAATATAACTATAACATCATACATCTCCATAATATATTAATTAACAATATTGATATCGGGACTCAACCTAATAGCAAAATTCTCAGTACATGGAATGATAGTCTAAATCATTCAATTCACAGATTTCCCCCCTTTTCCCTTCGGTATTGTTATATCAAGTCAAATTTTGATACTTCAAAAATCAAATCTCATCTATATTAAGAAAAATGCCTTAAGGACCCAAAATATGAGACCAATGAAGGGGACATGTGAGGTGTCCCCTCCTTATTGCATAATGAGCTGGTCATGCCAGCTCATTATGTAATAGGAGGGGGACATCTCACCTGTCCTCTCCAATGGTTCCATATTTTGGGTCCATGTAGCAGAACTCCTATATTAATCGTCATTAGCTAGTACCAGTGTGAATTAGTTGTTGTTGACGACATCAGCAGTACTGTCAATTTTTTCTTGATCAAATTTACATGTTTAGACTCCCATATGATACTTCATATGATATGGTTCATATGTTGATATCAGGAGATGATGTAAAGCCTGCCATCTAAACATTCCTGCACTCCTTATTACCGGAACATTCACATATACTATACCTTAATTTCTGGAAAGCTGAACTTGAACTGCTCTATGTTTCATGTTTGAGATATTTTGATAGCACTTCCAATCGTTACATGGATACGTTCATTTTGGTACCACAACCTTCCAATTTTTGCCATACATTCTACTCTTTACTGAATACATTATTTTTGTATAATAAATGTTTTTTGAGAAAAATGTAATATTAAATGTTGTGTTGCAGGTTTTGCTTACACCAACTCACCTAGCTATTGTGATGGAATATGCAGCTGGGGGTGAGCTATTTGAGAGGATATGCAGTGCTGGTAGATTTAGTGAGGATGAGGTGGTACTCAAAATCCTTCTGCCTTAATATCCGTGCACTCCTATGTGCTATATATACTGCTTAATATCATATGCTTACATTGATGTCAATTAAACTTTGACAGGCAAGGTTTTTCTTTCAACAGCTGATATCTGGAGTCAGTTACTGCCATTCTATGGTAGACCATTGCAATGCCCGTACACGCTTATTATTGCCTCATCATATAAAAGGTTGGACATCATTTCAATAATATATTTTCACTTTGTGTAGGAAATTTGTCATAGAGATCTCAAATTGGAGAATACACTCTTGGATGGAAGCCCGTCTCCACGTCTTAAGATATGTGACTTTGGTTACTCAAAGGTATTAGTTATTGGGGTTTTTCTCATATTAGCACATAAAGACAATCTCACACCAAAAAAAAAAGAAAAAGGAAAAGAGGCCCCCAAATCTTCATATTTGTAATTTAAACCCCCAAATCAATTAGGTTGTTTTAAATGACACCCACCACCCCCACCCCTACCCCCCCCCCCACAATTTTTTTTTCTGTTACATTGTTTTAAATAATACCCAAACCACTATGTTGTTTTAAATAGCAGCTCAATTTCCAGAAAGAGGAAGAATTTACTAGACATTGTTTATTGAACTCTTTTGTGATGCAGTCTGGTTTGTTACATTCACAACCCAAATCAACAGTAGGCACTCCAGCCTACATAGCTCCAGAGATTTTTTCTCGAAAAGAATATGATGGCAAGGTAACTTTTCTATTTTCATGAAAAATCTAACACAAGTGTGCTTGGTTGCAAATATGTCTTCAGAAAGAAGAAAAATATATAAGGGACACATTTTTATTGCTTTGCGTTTAGCTTTTCCTGATTGGGAAAAGCTTAAAACCCCAATTTCTCCTGTTTATTTACTTAGTTTTTGCAGTAACAAATCCATGTTGACTTGGATTTACTTTAACAAAAACCGAAATTTCTTCGTTTTATGTTTATGTCCGAAGGCTTAGCAATCTGCAAATTTCCCAAATTCAGTCTGAAAACTTCCTAACTTTAGATTGCAGATGTTTGGTCATGTGGAGTCACACTGTATGTTATGTTGGTCGGATCATATCCATTTGAGGATCCTGAGGATCCAAGAAATTTTCGAAAAACAATCAATGTAAGTTTTTTTCTTTGCCAAAATTCAATTTGCAATTCTAGTATTTGTGCTAAGATGATTATTATTATTTTTCTGATCAGAGAACTATGGGCATTCAGTATTCAATTCCTGAATATGTGCGAGTATCCACAGAATGCAGAGAGCTCCTCTCTAAAATATTTGTATCAGATCCATCTGCAGTAAGCTTATCATTACTGAACCTCTTACATTTTTTCTTCATATAAAGGTGGGGAAGGTCATATCATCTATACCATGTTTTTCAAGAAACTCCGTCATCGAAAAAGTTATGCGAAAAACCCCTCATTTTATAAAAACGTTAGTTGTATAACGGAGGACAGACATTTGCACTTGGATAGATGTCCAGAGAGACATCTGCACTTCAGAATCCACAAGTTTTCGGAGTTGAAATCTAATTTTTTGTCATTTAATTAGAATTCTGCATGCAAAAGTCTGCTGATATATCAGATGGGAAAAATTACGGGAAACCCCCTAAGATTTGTAGAATTATGCATGCAAAAGTCTGCTCGTATATCGGATGTCAAAAATTATAGAAAACCCCCTAAGGTTTGTAGAATTCTGCATGCAAACTTCTCCTCATATATCTGAAGGGGAAATTGCAGAAAACTCCCCCAGGGTTTGTAGGAATGACATAAATTCCCTGGAAGTTTTAAAACTAACACCCCCCCCCCCCACCACAAAAAAAAAACNCAAAAATAACACCCTCCTTTTGATTTTTACATCAAATATACCAGTGTGACGTTTGCTTGAAAAAAATACCCATATGACTTGTTTAATGACAAAAATACCCTCATGCTTGTCTCTTTCCTTAAAAAAAACAAAAAAAAAAACCCCATGCTTGTTTCTCTCATAAAAAAAAAAGATAAAGTATTTATGATAACAGGGCATATGACACTCATGTGACTCTGTTTGGGGGAAATAATCAAAAGGAGGGGGTGAAAGTGTCAGTTATAAAACTTAAGAGGGATTTGCTATCATTCCTGCAAATGTTAGCAGGATTTATTTGTAATTTTCCCTATATATGAATTAGTAAACGGCATACGTTCATCAATGATCATAGATGATTTGGTTTTTTGTTGAACATTTCAGATGAGAGAGTTTCTCAAAAAACAGAGTATAGACGAGAAAAGTTTCAAATAATTTACCCAAAACTAAAATATGCTGATGACTTTCCATTCATTCCTGAAGAGGATTACAATCCCAAAGATAAAACAACACCCATGGTTTCTGAGCAAGCTGCCACAAGAGCTGGCAAATGGCGATAAGTTTAACTACGAAGACAAAGAAAGTAAGCAACCCTCTCAGACGGTTGAAGATATAATGAAGATAATTCAGGAGGCAAAGACACCAGCACAAGGTGCTTAAGTTCTGAAACAATCTCCTGCCGGTGAACTTGAAACCGATGTTGATACAGATTATATCGATGATAGCGGGGATTTCTCAGCTCCTATTTAAACAAAGTTATCGTTTTTATGGTATCAAGGTTTGTGGTTCATGCTGAAAATAAGCGTTACAGTTTACTGTAAAGGCGCTATTTGTACACAATGTTGTATATGTGTTTAGTTCCCTTGGATTGAGTATCTTTGTCTAAGGCTGGAGAAAACCTGTTTGATTTCTTCGCGCCCCCCCCCCCCCCTCCGGCCCGCCCCTTAATTTTTCGAAAAAAAACACCCCAAAAAAAAACTATCCAGCAATCGCTAGGATTATGCTCAGAACACATGATGGCTTTACCCAAGAATTTGGAAAGCCAAGATCTAGTAGATACAAATGTGATAGATGAATAGAAAGCCAAGATCTAGAAGATCATTCGGGGCAGCTATCGTCAAAATGTAGTGTGCCTAAGGCTTGATATTTGCTTGCATACATGACACTACATTCCGAATCAGATCACTTAATATTTTTTTTTATGTACACATGTGATTGACACCCAAGCATCATTAGTACGAAGAATCCCATCGTCAGTGTCAAAGTGCGACGATTAACATGGTCAACCAATCACGAGCCAACAATTATTGCCCTACCGTTGATCTTGTGATGCCAAACATAAAAAGTAACCCCTGTACAAAATGGTCGTCTCTAAAACAATCCTAGGTATATGCTTATTTAAGATATGAAAAATTCAGACATCCTTCTACGACCAGATCTTATTAGATTACAGTTTGATTATATACAAATCATCAACTTGAACCTGAAGGGGGTTTTGGTCGAGACCCAGTGTATGCGCAAGCGGTCCAACCATTGAAGCAAATAGTACAGGGCAATTCCATCCTCGTTAGATCGACTTATCAAGGAATTATCTCACTTCCAACCATAAAAAACGTTAAGATCTTTTCACCAATCCACCTTAAGTTCTACTGCTTAGATCTTATCATAAAGACCTCGAAATTATAGTTCATAATAATGTTTTCATTTCTTGCATTAAGAATATGCATGCAAACATTTATTATAGTCAACTATAAATGCAATGACACAACCCCGTCGACTTAATTAGTTTTCTACAAAATCCCAACCTAATTAAGTCCGATACAAGCGATTATCGCGTCGGCTTTGCTCTCCTTAACAAATTCCCAATTGAGGGGTGAAAATAAAAAGGGGGAAATTGCTTCTAGCCCACAATTTCCCAATAACTATTCCACCCCCTCCCAAGTCTTTTTCAACGCTTTCAAAACCCCCAAAAGTAAATTCATTATTCCATGAGCTCCCAAAACACAAAACCTAAGGGCCTGTTTGGATTGGTAGGGGGTGAAGGGAAGTTAAGGGAAACTGAGTGAAGGGAAGGGAAGAGAAGGGAATTCCCTTCCCCTTGGTTACACCCCAATTTGGGAGGTAACAATTTTTATACTATTAGGGGGTGAACCAAGGGGAACTAGAGTGAATTAACTTCACCTCCTAAGGGCCTGTTTGGATTTGCGGGGGGTGAAGGGAAGTTAAGGGAAACTGAGTGAAGGGAAGGAAAGGGAAGGGAAGGGAGTTCCATTCCCCTTGGTTACACCCCAATTTGGGGTAACAATTTTTATACTATTAGGGGGTGAATGGAGGTGAATTGAGGTGAATTAACTTCACATTCTAAGTGTTCCCAAATAAGGTGAATAGAGGTGAATGATTCCCTTAACTTCCCTTCACCCTCATTCACCTCAATCCAAACAAGCCCTAAGTGTTCCCAAACAAGGTGAATAGAGGTGAATGGTTCCCCTAACTTCCCTTCACCCTCATTCCCCTCAATCCAAACAAGCCCTAAGAGTTTTAAACATGTGAAGACCATAATACTCTTTCTCTCTTTCTTTTTTATCTGTGATAGATTTGAAAGGGTTTCCACCGTCCCTTTCTCCAATTCTTTTCCCTAGATCTTCAATTTCTTCGAGAATTGATCGTTTAAATTGTTCAGATCGGAATTCGATCTGATCGATTTGTTAAAGATGGCCGAAGAGCAACGGTGCCAAGAGGCTCATTGCCTCTACGCCAACAACTACGGCTTCTTTGGGAGCCTCGCAACCCAAAACCTCTGCTCCAAATGCTACCGCGACTTCCGCATGGAGGAGGAGCAAGCCTCGTCGGCGAAGATCGTTGTCGATAGATCTCTCCAGGCCTCGCCGTCGTCGGTCGTCGTGAAGAATCCGCCCGTCGCTA
>NC_033797.1:131493771-131533653 GCF_001876935.1 Asparagus officinalis | reverse complement strand
GGCGAAGGGCACGTCGTCGGCGAATCGGTGCTCGGCGTGCGGGAAGAAGGTATGACCGATGTGTTGTCCCGCATGGGCGGTTGTGGTGGTGTTAGAGTGCGCCGTCTCGTCGCCAGGGTCCCGGTGGTTGTCGCTTGATTTGGTGATTGTGCTTTTTTTATGTTTTCTTTTCTTAATAAGGGAAAAAGGGGGAAATGACGAACATGGTTTTAGGTGGTGGAGGAGATGAATGTTATAGAAGGCGTGATATGTGATATTTAGCTTATTCATTTTAATTTAGTTGTTTTGTTTTTTTTATTTTTTTTTTAATTTCAATTGATCGTGTTTGCTTTGTGGTTGGTGTGTTATCGATGAATGCGTTATGGATGGAAAAAAGAACGTGTGGGAGAAGGTAAAATGTTAATTCGTGCGGTTCGGTGGGTGTTGTTGACGTAAAGGGTGAAGCTCGACTCCGTCGTATAAAAATGATAGAATATGTAAATGTGGAAATTCTAAGGGTTGGTTGTTAAGCTTACGAGTTGGTTGTGAATGTTACGGGTTGGTTGTTAAGGTTACGCGTTGATTGTTAAGGTTACGGGTTGGTTGTGGAGGTTACATGTTGGTTGTGATGATTACAGGTTGGTTGTGGAGGTTACGCGTTGGTTGTGGAGGTTACGGGTTGGTTGTGAAGGTTACACATTAGTTGTGAAGGTTACGCATTGGTTGTGAAGGTTACGCGTTAGTTGTGAAGGTTACAGATTGATTGGTAAGGTTACAGGTTGATTGTTAATGTTAACTTCACAACCAACGCGTAACCTTCACAACCAACGCTTATCCTTAACAACCAACCCGTAACCTTAACAACCAACGTGTATCCTTCACAACCAACCCGTAAGCTTCACGACCAATGCGTAACCTCCACAATCAACGCGTAACCTCCACAACCAACCCTTAGAATTTCCACATTTGCTTATTTCACCTTAGGAAATTCGATCAATTTATCATATCCTTTACCCTTTTAGTCTTAGTGTCCATATATAATCATACCTCAAAGTGCCCTCAAAAGGTGATTGTAGGTCCCATTACATTGTCACAGGGGTGGAAATAATTTTCCCCAAATATTAAAGTAGTCACAGTTCAGTGATGAGATGACTCTTACAAAGTACAATAACAAATATGAATGAAACACTCTAGCCAATCACATAGCCAAGCTGTCAAGGCGATTAAAGTGATCATGTAATTAAAATAGCCAATCTAGAGTGAATAAAATGTTACGAGTTGATTGTTAAGGTTACATGTTGGTTGTGAATATTACTGGTTGATTGTTAAGGTTACGCATTGGTTGTGAAGATTACAAGTTGGTTGTGAAGGATACACGTTGGTTGTTAAGGTTACGGGTTGGTTGGTAAGAATAAGCGTTTGTTGTGAAGGTTACGCGTTATTTGTGAAGTTAACATTAACAATCAACCCGAAACTTTAACAATTAACCCGTAACCTTAACAATTAACCCGTAACCTTTACAACCAATGTGTAACCTCAACAATCAACCCGTAACTTCCACAACTAACACGTAACCTTAACAACCAACCTGTAACCTTCACAATCAACCCGTAATACCTTTACAACTAATGCGTATCC
This sequence comes from Asparagus officinalis, assembly GCF_001876935.1. NCBI lineage: Eukaryota > Viridiplantae > Streptophyta > Magnoliopsida > Asparagales > Asparagaceae > Asparagus > Asparagus officinalis. The sequence goes on along the minus strand of NC_033797.1, from coordinate 131,532,036 downwards.
ATCACAACCAACCCGTAACCTTAAAAAACAACACATAACATTCAAAAACAACACGTAACCTTCACAACTAACATGTAACACCTTCACAACCAAAACGTATCATTCACAACAACCTGTAACAACCAACCTTTAACCTTCACAACCAACCCGTAACCTTCACAACCAACGCGTAACCATAGCTGCTTCAACCTCAACAATACTTGGCCTTGGTGGAAGAGACCTATGGAGGTTCATGATCTCTTCAGTGACTCCATTAACTGATTGCAACAAAGGACCCATCTTTCTTCAAAGTTTGAGAAACCCAGATGAAAAAAGATCACTAAAGGACTTATAAAGAGAAATCCACATAAAAAATGAGATAATATCAACTCGTAACCTCCTCCACCGCCCTATGCACCGCCGCCCCGAGCTCTTTCGCCTTGATCCTCATTTCCTCGTACTCCTCCCCCTATCACTCTCTTCAAAGCCCCGACGATCTCCTCCACCGTCGCCACCACCGTCCCCTTCCCGCTGTCATCCTTCCTGAACCCCTCCCACATCCTCACCCCTATCCCTATCACCTCCACGACCATCTCCGCGTTGATGAATTGCTCGTGGAACAGCGACCACGTCACCATTGGGACTCCAACGCTCACCGATCGTCTGCGACTCCATGGCTACGACCTCCTCGATCTCGAACTCCTCGCTGTTGGAGCTCCGGAGGACGATAGTCTTCTTTGAATCGTTGGTGGCCACCATCGGGAAAAGGGATGGAGGAAACCCTTTCAAATCATCACAGATAAAAAAAAAGAGAAAAAAAGGGTATTATAGTCTTTACATGTTTAAAACTTTTGGTTTTTGTGTTTTAGGGATTCAGAGAATAATGAGTTTACTTTTGGGGGTTTTGGGAACGTTGAACAAGCATGGGGAGGAGAATAATTGTTAGGAAATTAGGGGCCGGAAGCAATTTCCCCAAATAAAATTCTGAGGTGGACCCCACTTCACCAAATACACATATAAGTACGTGCTCCGAGCACAGCTGCCGTCGTATTTTCTCCTCATCAGGACAAAAAACTCAGAAATCCTTAACAAATCCCATCGTCTTCTTCCTCTCCTCGTTTCCATTCTAGTCAACCCCCAAAATCCCCCCGCAAAATGGGCAAAAAGTCCAGTGACACCGGCAATCGCCGGTCACTCCCCCTCCTCGTCGCAGCCCTCCTCGTCTCCTGCTCCTTGGCCTACATGGCCTTCTCCTTCCCTTTCCATCGCCCAAACCCAAGAATTCTCACTCAGAACCAGAATCTAGGAGTTGGGTCTTTGAGTGGGGGCTCTGAGGAGGAGTGCTGTAGAGGGGTTGAGCACTTGGAGCTTTGGGGGTCAGCGGTGAAATGGGGAACGGATCACAAGTTCAATTCTTCTGTGGGTTGCTGCAGAGCTTGCAGGGCAATGTGCGGGGGCGATGATGGGCCTTGTTTGTGTGATTCTTGGGTTTTTTGTGGGGATAGGGAGAGGTGCGGGGAGAAATTTGGTGAGGTAATTGAATTTGATTTTGATGGGGGATTTTGTTTTTTTTTTGTTTGTTTTAGATGATTTGGTGAAATGGGTGTTGGAGAATTTTTATTTTTATTTATAAATTGTGGTGCATGTCGCTTTGCAGCTGATTCTAGTGATATGTTTGGCTAACTTATAATTTGGGGAGGTATAAGTTGAAACTTAAAAATTTCTGTATTTCTTGTTTTTAGGTTGCTTAGTGAAATGGATATTGGTGAATTTTCATGTTTAAGGTAATTTGTGGTGCATGTTACTTTCCAAATAATAGTTGTTGGTCCGAGGTGTTATGGTGAATTGGGTTATAGGAAGTGTTTATATGGACAAATTTTCAAAACCATCCGCTTTTAAAATTTATTTTTAAAAAACGACCCATTTCAACCTTAATTTTAAAAATCGACCCAGTTGGTTGAAACTGGGTCAGTTTTTGAAAAAAAAATTTCAAACTTCACGGGAGTTGAACTCCTGTGAAGTTTTGTTATGAGAAAAAACTTCACGGGAGTTCAACTCCTGTGAAGTTTGGAATTTTTTTTTCTTCAAAAACAGACCCAGTTTCATCCAACTAGGTCTGTTCTTGAAATTAAGGTTGAAAGGGGTCCTTTTTTGGGAATAAATTTCAAAACCGGATGGTTTTGAAAATTTGTCTGTGTTTATATTGATTGATTTTAGTGATACATTCAATAAGCTTTTCTTGTGGTAATTAGTGTGGAAGTAGAAAAGATAGAGTTTTAATAAATTTCTAGTGCTATTGGTGAAAAATTAGGTGAGGGAATGGAACTTAATTATTTTTGGGTTGTGTCTTCCTTTTTTGTTAAGTTATTATTTGGTGAAATAGGTATTGGAGAATTTTTGATTTTTTTTGGGATAAATTGTGGTGCATGTCCATTTCCAGCTTGTCTTTATTGATATTGGTTGGTTTGGTTAAATGGGTTTTGAGAATGGTTGGTGGGACTGATTCTATTAGAGTTGGCGTCGGGGGCAATTGAAATATTTTACACATTTCGGTTTTGCTGCTTAATTTTTTTAGGTGGTTTGAGGAGATGGGTTATGGGAAATTTGGGGTTTGCATGCGGGATTCTATGGGCAATTTTGGTAAAAATGGTCATATAAGTATTTAACTTCTTTCTGTTGAAACTCCTAGTTGTTTTTTTTGCAATCCTTTTATAACATGTACTTGGTGTAAGCATTGGACATTTCCTTCTTTATTCTGCCATGATATAGGGGAAAAAGGAGTGAACTCCATCTGTTGATTCTCCAACTCAATGATCATGCTTCTTTAGTAATCAAGGAATCTTGTAGACAGAGTCTTGGTGAAAAAGTTAACACTTCGTTCATATATGATTTAACCGCACCAGATTGTGACATCTCAACCGCTATTCTAATAATCCCAGCTTAAGGACTTTCAAGAATCTTTTGTAGTTAGATTGACATTTCTAGTTAAACTGGCTTATGGATGTACAAAGTATGATAAATATTGCTATCTGAGTATGCTCCATTGCTCATCACATATCAGATGACATCTTCTTGCGACTTTGAAAATTTATGCTCGTCTGAGGAGTGTAATAAGATAATGAAAATTTCAACTCACTGTAAAATACCTGAATTATGATTGCTTGCTTGACTTCAGTGTTGGTTGAAGAAACAAAAGGATGTCCTATTTCCTGCTTTACAAGAGACTGGGGAAAAGGTTATCTGGACTTCTGGGCTTATTTTTGGAAAAGGAGAGGTATTTACTTTCTTTGATTTCATTACATTCTTTTACATTGACATAGAACTTTTATGTACACTTTTCTTATTTCATTATATTATACCGCCTATGCGCATATCTGCATCATACCAAACTTGTGCAGTGGATTATTCTATCATCTTCCAGTGCTCTTACTTGTTCTATTAAATGTGCAATTAGGCAGGGTTATTACAGTTGCCTGTAGATCAGCCTTATACGATTTACTGCCTGCCCCACTCTTGGCACGGTTAACCCAGCTTGGAATTTGCTCCAGTTGATAAAGGATTGCCAATAAAATGCTAAGCAATAATAACATTCATAACTCAGAATTTTGCTTCACAGTGATTCCATTGCATGGGGAAAATGCTTACTCAGTGATAATTGACATAAGCTAAGTGCCAAGTAGATTACTTCTAGCAGGCTTTATACTTCCTGCTGGCTTAATTCGCTTTTATTATCAGGGAGTCAACAAACCTAGTTAACGATGTTATGACTTCCATTTTGAACAGGAACTTAGTAACACCATCAGACAACACCTAAATATCGTGTTGTGTGATACATGTGTCCAACACGTCGAGTCCTTTCTGCACAAAAGACTTGAGTAGAAGTATTTGTCTCACAATTTGTAATTAATCCATAAATTCCAATTTCATGCGCCTGGCTCATTGAGAATTATTGCATAGAGAGAACATGGTCATTTTGGTTCGTATCATCCTATATCTTTCTTTTTACCTAAAAATTTGAGTAGTACAATATATTCTTTTAAAAAACCCCTGGTGTCATGCTAGATCAGAACAAATGTATTTCATTGTAGACAACTAGTTCCGCAGTCTCTTTAACTGTCCTAAGGTATGTTTTTCATTTATTAGCCCTTTTCTTTTAGCTGAAATATTGCTTTTCCAGCCTGTCCCACTTTCTGTTTCCTTACTCTTCTGATAATTAATAAAATTGGAGCATTTTTTGTATGTTCTCTATTTTCAGTTCATTTGTCGCATAGCTAATTTATAATAATCTTCATTTCTCATAAGTCATCCACACTAGCACTTTAGAAATTGGGAACATCTTTAAGTATTTGGTGTTTCTTAACCAAAATAACATGCCAAGTGAAGAATATATTTCTAGGTTCAATATCTTTTTACTGGCTTGTAACTTTTGTCAGGGTTAAGGTACCCAACCAACTGAATATGGTACTCCCACTGTTTTAAATGTTATATTTTCTTACTTTTGGTAAATGTATAAGCCTCCCAATTCTTTGAGAATCTTACATTAATTTTTCCATCCTGAAGATTGGAACCATCATATATCAGTTTCCTGATACTGGTTCTATGGGCATAAACTTAAGGAATTGGTAATCTCAGAAATTTTCTCTACTTTTTCTACCTCATGCAGGGCATCGTTGGTTTGGAAACTGATCATGGAACTCTTCATATCAAAGTAAGCACTATTCTTCTCGCTATTGATCTTGAGGTGAAAGATGGTTATAAGTTCTAATTAGTCACTCAACATTATGAACCTTCTTTAGATATTCCTGAAGCTTCTTGATCCGACCCATATAATCTTGATCTTCCGCACATAATGTAAAGGGCTTGACATCAGCACATGGTCCTTCAAATTGCACGGGTCCTGGGTTCCTATACATGTCACCATAAGCTAACTTGAAGCTTTCTGTTTAACAACCAATAATACATAAAAAGTTAACATCAGTCCTGCAGTTGACAAGGCAACATTAAATAATATCCTTGCTGAATGCTGGGGCAAGACTGGTTTCATGATGTATACGCAAGATATATTTGAGTTTCTAATGTATGTCATACTATTCTCTTAATATTTTGCAAATCATTTTTTCACACTGGAATAGTTGCAAGCTTTGTAGCATGGGCTATTCTATTATGAACTTGTACCTGTTTCAGACATGTCGACACCCTTATCCAATGTTGAAAATAACAAAAATGAGTTATGTAACGCTTGTCCTCTTGTTAAGAGTTAAGGAAAAATTGCAAAAAAACGTAATGTGTAACATATGTTATATTATTTATTAATTATTTAGATATTTTATAAATACTAACAATACATAATAACTTTAATACTTAGAATCATCAAACTTTTCAAACATAACATCACAATTATCAAATATAAAAAATATAGTATCACGATTTCTTAACAAAAGTTAGTCCTCTATGACCAACAACCATTCCAAAAAGCATCATCAAATGATCAAGTTAACGTTGTTACATTTAAGGCAATAAAAACAAGTCTAAACAGTTCCAACTCTCGAGTTCTTAACTTCACAATAATATTCTAATTCCTAATCAAGTTCACTACATCAACGAAACTAAACATGATTATGTAACAACAATAAGAATTTTACATATACGGAGATTGCGTGCAAACTTAATTTCACAAACTCCAGTATTAACTGAAATTTGAAAACTAAAACCTAGTCGAAATCAAGTAATAGCTGAAAGCAATTATTTAACCAACACAATTAACCCACTAATTAATCTCAGCACTCTAATTTCGTGACATATCTTAGAAATTTATGTTGAAGGTAAAGTAATGGAGCAACAAGTTTGATATGATTTATAGTAAATTGGCAAGATAAAAAAATTGAAATTTGGAAGGTAATTTTAGAATTATTGTTTATTTAAAGGATATAAACTGAGATGCCTGATATAACTGAAAAATAAAAAATTTACCTCACAGGAGTCATAGAAGCCGCCGATAGCCAAAGGAGTTTAAGAGGAGGCAAAGAGCTAGAATTTGGGTTGGAGGAGGCGAAGAGATCGCATATTGGAAAGAAGAAAATAGGGTGATTGGGACTAAAAGGGGTAGGGTTTAAATGATTTGGACGATGGAGACACATCAATGCGTAATTAGATGCAATTTAACCTAAAAAACTCATGTTAACTGGTTATATAACTTAATGCACATTTAATGCAATACAACGTATTTTTTGGGTTAAACAATTTCATGTTTAAATGGGTGTATTACCTAACAAGAGGGCACCGTTAAGTTACAAAATGGGTTATAACGGGTTATGTAATGGTTTTTTTAAACACCATCCTTATCATGCGCCAGTATTTATTTGCAGACTCCTTATACATTTTTATGACTACAGAAGAAATAGATCTTGGGTCTTCAAATTTCTATAGGGTAGCTCGATGTATCTCACTTTTTATATTTAAACATATCTAAACTTATCATAATTTCATGCAAGTAAAATACTTTGATGGGTTTTTCCATTAAAGTATATTGTTTAATGTGTAAGTGGAAGATCATAAATACTAGTTTAAACATGTAATGTGAAACACGAAAATGTACGAGAAGGCAGAATGTGCCCTAGAAAGCACCCGACAAGTGTGCTAGATTAGAGCATCTATTAAAATTGAAAGTAATATCATTGCACATATGTGCTCAATTGTTGTCTACATATATTTTATATCTCCTTGTCCTACATTTAAAGAATTATAGCGTCAGTGTCAGTGTTCGTGTAGTATTCATGTTCCTCGACCGCGTCCATGCATCTTAGGTTTTAAGTGTCATGCAGTTGCATGAGCGAGTACAATGCAATATACTCTGCAATATCTGACATTTATCAGATGAAATATATTTATGACGTTACTGAATGTTTTTAAGATGATACATCAAGTGATTTTAGACAATCCATTAGTATTATTAGCATGATCACTAATTCTCTTGTTGGTGCTTCAGTCCAAAGCAAATTTGAATGTTATGAAACTAAAATAAACTGTAACACTGTACAGCTAAAAAAGGGCTTTGCTATTGGCAAACTCTCACATTAGTAAGAATACACATAAAATATTTGAGACAAATATTCTGATATATCTTTGATCATGCTTGCTTCCAACTGATTACCAGAAGAATTATGTGCGTCTTGGGTGACCCCTTTAAAATTTGGCGATCATGAAAGTTTTTTCTCGTATTTTGTTGTCCTTCCAGATTTCTTTGCCTTGAAGTCTCTACTCTTGTTCTATGTTTGTGATGAGTGATCTTTTACAAAACTATCTTCCTTACGAACTTGCTTCTAGGAAATAGATTTTTTCTGCTTGGGATGGACATTTAGAAGAAAGGATATATACTCTTGAATTCCAATCTCATTGCTGATCTTAGTTTGGTTCCAATGAACATCATGGAAGGAGGCAAAAAGTCTATTTTGCTGGCTGTCCACATATGTGTAATATTGCATGGCTATAAGAAATTTTTATATTTCAATTGTACAATAGTGTTATCTGCCTATTAAAAATTGATAAAAAAGGATTTGTTAAATTTCAAATGTGCAGAAGTAATGATTGCCCTTTTAGCCAGCTACAGGCAGTTTAAAATGCATAGCTAGATATAGGGTAACAAACATGTCAGTCTGAGTAAGTTTTTGGTTGGGTTAAATTAGATCTTACCAAGAAGTCTTACATTAATTCAAGTTAATTAATTACGGTTAAGTTTTCAGGATGACTCCAACCCACCTTTCAGTAGGTCATCAACCTGAGCCAGTCTGATAAGTTTCTTAGTAGAATCAGATTCAACTTTGATTGTTGATCAAGTTTAAATGAGTTAGAAAATTTTTTGTGTTGCTCTCCTGGAAGTCGAACAATTTTAACTGAGCATGCAAAGCTGGTCAAACAACAAAGTAGACCTTTGCACTGTTCAATCAATTACTCATGCTCGACCCTTTTCACCCAGTCAATTGCCAATTGGATAAAAGAAACCACTTCACCAGATACTTTAAGTTCCCTGCAGTGATCAATGATGCAAACTGTAATTTTTGTGTATTTTATAAATTGACTTATATAAAGGCATCTACTTTTCTAAGAGTATAAAATTTAACCAACAACTACCTTGTATATGTCTTTGATTGACATTTTAAATATGCTTTATTATCTTTTTATGCATTCTGGAGTAGATTGTCTTATGAGCAAATTGCCCTTTAAGCAAGTTCTTCTAAAATGTTTTCAAGTCAATGAAATTAGTTTCAAAAACTTGAGGCAGTCAATGTATCTACACTGTGCGATGGGCAATGACACCATGATGATAATTTTATCTTTAATTTACATTTTAAGCAATTATTTAGACTCCACATTTATGATCCGCATTCTTTGGCGAAAGAACTCTTCAAAAGTATAGCTTCGATGCCAATACTTATTCAATGTTAAAAACATTACAAATTATCGAATCTATGGGCAAATGATAGTGTACACATGCCGTCGTATTCCCTCTCTGGTAGAATGTTTTGAAAGCTGGTTATTGTTTTTATGGCCCAACAAGTCTGCTCTAGTTCACATGCTAAAACAATCAATGACAACAGAATCCCAAACTTATGATCATATTTTAAGAATCTCTTATGCAATTACGGCTATTCAGAATTCCAATATCAGACATTGGAATTTTCTGCAGAATCATTGTAAACATTACTGTCACTTTTTCTTACCTGCCTTTGCCAGTCCGCTTCCTTTTTGGTTGTGTCATACTGTCGTGAATTCAAGCTGGAGATGAGTTTATCAAGTTCATCATTTTTCAACATCTTAAGTCTGGAATGCCATGCAGTATAGTTCTTTGGTTATCTGATCTTCTTTGTAGCTGTATTCTTTTGTTGATCATTGTTTCCCTAGAAAATTTCCCATGCCCCTCAGTAAACTAGCACAAACTGACTGTGAAGTCATTGGGAGCATGTTTTGCTCACATTCACTTTTTGCATATGTTCCATTCATCAAAGTGATCTGGATAAGTAGATGCTTACTTATTTGTTTGGTAGGAAAAACTAAGGGTAAATTTCACAAAATCCCCTTAGAAGTTTGGCTCATTTTGAGATAACCCCGAAAATGTTTGAGAATGTCATGTAACCTCCAAAACCTTTTCATTTTTCTGATTCTACTTCCCTATAACCCCTAAATTTTGGGGTTATCTAGAATGTTTTGGGTGGTTAATTGACGTTTACATAGTTTTGGGGTTATCTTAAAATGGACCAAAATTTTCGGGGGGTTTTGTGAAATTTACCAAAGAAGAACTATGTATTGCTAGCATGGAGGGGTTTGTAGAGCTTGAATTGCACTGATTTAGATGTTTGTACTGTGTAATTGTTCATGTGTACCTGGTATGAACTTGTCCGATTCTCATCTCTGCTATTTATCCAATTTTCCTATTATTTATTATAACATCCTTATTCTCTTTTTTAGGCACTAGAACTGCTTTTGTTATCCTCTTATGATATTAAGATATTTTGACTTGTATACAGCTTATGCCTGATTGTGCTCCATATTCTGTGTCATATATTGTCGAGCTATTGGGATCACGACATTGTGCTGGTTGCCAATTTTATAGGGCTGAAGGCCGAGGAAGTTCATGGGATTCTCAAGGGAATCACATCACAGATGTAAGTTACTCATGTCTTGCACTTTGGATTACTCTTTATTTGGTGCTTTAATGATCAAGATAGAGAGTTATATGGGCACATTCGTGAGTATAGTCCCGCGATGGAAAGGATAAGAAGAGTGATGGGTTTACATAAGAGTTAGGCACCATACCTAATATATTAAGCTTTTTAGCTTTTTGGGTTAAAGTTGGTTCTTAGCTCTATTTAAGGTCCATTTAACTCCAATTTGGGCCTGATTTCTCCCTTCAGCAATGGGTAACGGAAGCCCATCATGGGTGATCCGGATAGTTAGGAGGCTCTAATACGGTTCCCATGATCTTCGGTCCGATTCCGGACTGGGTTATCCAAAAAAGAAAAAGAAAAAGGGTATCTGAGCCAAGGTTTTGGCTCAAGGAAAATTGAACTCCAAATGTGAAGCATGAAGTTGTCAGGAGATTTGACTATGGCCAAGAAGATCCAAGGATGGTTGGCACTTGGCATGTCATGTTGCACCCATGGTCGTCGGTTTAGATAAAGGTCTAGTTAGACCACAGGTTGTGGGAAGATTCTAGGGATGTTTGTAGGCATGTTACTGCTACATTGCTACTACTTTAGTGTAAAGCCGGGTTAGTCCATAGATGGATGGTGCCTGAGATTTCCTGTAGGGATGATGATGGTCTGGTTAGTCCATAGATATTGGAAGATTCCATGGATGTTGAGTAGCCATGTCACCTTCCATGGTTGCCTGTTTAGATCAAGTCTGCAAAAGATCCATGGTTCCCACTGGTGATTGAACTATACTCACAAGTGAGAGGGCATATTGTTGGGATATTCAAGTGCGAATATAGTCTTACATTGAGAAGGATAAGAAAGAGTTTGGATTTAAAGAGAAGTTGGGTTCACTTCCTAATAGCTTAAGCTTTTGGGTTAAAGTTTGTTCGTAGCTTCTATTTAAAGCTCATTTAACTCCTGTTTGGGCAAGATTTCTCCCCAACAATTTAACTATTTATAATCTTCCAAAATTAAAATATTGTGGTTCTACAAGATTCACATCATGTATGGAGTTACTTGAACAGTAATGCTATATTGTGCATAATTTTAAGAGTGCAACTGAATCAAACAGCATCAGCCTTATGGAATCTAGAACCTAAGCTTAAATCTGTTAGATGATGATTACATGGTAATATGAGCATCCTGTCATAGAGTTTGCTTAGTTTGACATCTTTGGCGACCTATACTTGACATTTTCATAGTTAATTTTCACTATTTTATTAGAACTAGAGTCTTAATTTCACATGTGGTATATGTATTTAAATTGAGAATTTAACCAGAAGCATTTAAGAAAGAACAATTCTATAAGCCTGACACTGGTCTAGAAAGGGATTGCCACTTGGTTTGCTTTCACCAATACTACACTACTAAAATAGTTCTGGTTGGAACTGCCATTTCACAAACAGCTACTGCTTTTTTCTCGGCTAAAATTAGGGTACAGGGTCTAGATGAGCAGTAAATAAATCCATATCTGTGGTTGGAGTCCTAAGCCTTCAGCTGTCAACCAAAGCCATCTCTAGGTGCTCGTGTCTATTTAATGTCCATAATTAATAATAGATAAATTCTATTTATGATGCATCTAAAGATGCTCGTTCCCCTAATCTTTTTCTAGGATGAGGCAACAACAACAACAACAGTAGAAATAAGAACTATTTTTACACTTGGGTCTATTTAAGCAGAGGAGGCTGTGGCAACTACGTAGGAGGCAGTCCTACTAGATGATGGTGTATGTGCTTTTGGAATTGCGGAGGAGGGGTTAGTTGGCTTCGAAGAGGGTAGAGAAGAGAGTGGATTCTTTGGTAGGGGTGAGTTGGTTTGGAAGAGGGTAGAAAAAAGAATGGATTTTTTTTGGTAGGGGTAGAAATAACAATTGAATGCTTCATTGTTCCAAGGAAAAGAGCATGTTTGGAAATCTTAGGTTATAATCCATAGGTAGATTATAATCCAAGTGGATTAAAATGTTAGGTGTCTGGTAAATTGGGTGGTTTATAATCCATGTGAGAAGAGAGAAGGAGAAAGAAAGGAATGTGAAAGGTGATGTTTTTCCTTTTTTTTTCTTTTTGTTGGTCAAACGTGTGGAGGATTATAACTCACCAAAAAATGACTAGGATCCTAGGTTATTTTTTGGTAGATTATAATCCAAAATAATCTGCTAGAAATGGGGTTATCAAACAAAAAAAATTAGATTATAACAAAAAGTGAATTATAATTCACTGTTGACCAAGTTAACGAACATTGCCAAGTTGGAAATTTTGGCTTGAGAAAGGAAATTTAGGAGGTAGCGGTTGTAGGGCATAGAATAATAAAAGTGAAGATAAACAAGTTGCTGCTCTTTCAATATATATGGACTCGGGCGGTGTAAAAAGCATTAGAAATAAAGATTAAAGGAAAACACCTCTTTGAGTGGAGTATTCAATTATCTATCATTATTAATTATGGAAAGGTAAATAGGCTAGAGATTGTTTCGGTTGACAACTCGAGGCTTTGAAAATCCAACTATAGAGATGGATTTTAGTTGACAACTCATGTTGACTCAGTACCCTAATTTTAGGGGAGAAAACATTTGCTTTTTATACAGTGGCAGTTCCATGTGCAACTGCTTTAATAGAATAGTATAGATGGAAGAAAGCTAAGTGGCAGTTATCAAGGGAACACACGGATCTAATTTGTTAGTATTTCAAGAAAAAAACATTTGAAAGGGTAAGGAAAATGGACACATGAGGAACTCAATGTACCATGTGAGTCATATGTAAAAATGATTAACTTTTCCAAGAAACCGAATCTTAACAGATGTCATGAATTGAAAATTTACATATTTAATGATAATATTTTATGGCCATAGAGTTAATTTTTCATTTCCTTTCCCCTGTTTTTATTGCTTGAATGTTGTTCTTACTACTAGTTCTATTTGCTTTTTTAGAAAACTGAAAACAAATATTAGAATTTAAAATAGGTTGAAACAAGTTTTCTTAAATATCTCCTTTTGGTGCTTGTGTTTCTCTTTTAAAGCAAACGAACTTAACGCGTATCTTTCAATACTGTATTCCTTTAAGTTTGCATCTATCCTATCCAAGCTATTTTCTTAAATACGCCTGCATACTCCAGTATCTAACCAAACTTCATACTCAATATCTGATCAATGTTTTCTTTTTTTTGGTTCCAATACACACCATACCAGGTAGTTGTCATTACTATGCATTTTTATTTCACCCTTGAACTTTATTTATTGCACTTAAGCCCCTAAACGTGTCTCACTTAGCCTTCCAATCCAAGCAATCACTGTGAACAGGTAATGACATCAAGTAAGTGATATTTTTTAAATCCTTCAAAGTTCACGCGTGTTAAGCGGAATAAGCAAATTGCAAGGGGGTTGTATGCAGAAATTCACCCTTTTTGCTATTAATACATGCAATTTAGCATCTCAATCCTCTTCTAAATTCCTCAACCATTTTACTTCCTTTAAAATTTATAGGCATCTCTCGGCCCTCCCTACGCTTTAATCCAAGGAACCTTAGAAGCCGAGGGTGTCCCGTTCAAGAAAATACCGACGGAAGCACGCCCTACGATAAGAAGAGGATCGGTTGCATGGATCGGGTCAGGCCCCGAGTTCTTCATAAGTCTAGCGAATCACGATGAATGGCAAAGAGCATACACGGTCTTCGGTTCTGTTCTGCCTGAAGATATGGAGATTGCAGAGAAGATTGCTGGACTTCCGACGAGATCAGACGTCTGGAATAGTTTTAATGTTTCGGTGTTGGAAAAACCTGTGCATTTGAGGGTCAGGCGAATTCATAGAGAGTCAGAGCAAATGTGAGCTTGTAAATGAAAGAACTACAGGTTTCTTCGTGATTTAGTCATGCATCTTGTGTGTGTGTGTGAGTTTTTTCGAGATGCCTTTATGAGGTTTTTTTTTTCCTTTCGAATACGTGCTTCACGAAGTCAGATATTTAGTTTTTTTTTTTATTTACATTCTAACTCCTTTAATACAACCTATCAACCAATATTAGTTAATGAAAGAATGAGAGGTGGGGGGTGTTTTTCTTCAATTTCTAATTCTCTCCTCTTAGTCCTCTATGAGATTCTTATAATGAATAGTGTAATGGAAAAATCTTAACCCTTTGTTACTTCGTGAAATGGTTCTAAACTTCTAATCCGTGTGAAATTAAGTTAGACGTATCTCAAAGAAATAAGTTTTTTTTTTTTTTTTTGAGCTAGAGGAGGAGAAACACATGATTTTACTTGTACTAGATTTTATGCATGTGTAATGCATGTGGTTAAATACTGTGATTAGATATTTTTGGTTTATTTTCTTACAAAAATTTGTTCCTCAATTACTCTTTGATAATTTTTGCCCACTTTGATTAAGTATTTTTGGTTTATTTTCTTACTAAAATTTGTTCCTCGATTACACTTTGATTATTTATTTATTTGATGTTTGTTTAAATAGACTATAGCCGGTTAAAATTTTTATGCTGATAGTTGAATTGTCAGGAGATAAATATAATCTAAAGCCAATTTAAATTTTTATTTCATTTTGATTGGCATGAAATAGTGCTTGACCTGAGAAAGTATAGTGTTATGAAAGTGAAAACACTTGAAAAAATAACATTATAAAAGGAAGATGAATAATAAAGCCAACGATTCAAGATGATTGATTTAAAGTGGGCTAAAATGACAGAAAATAGTTAATGAAAAAAAATCATGTTAAGCTTATTTAAGTAAATAAATATATCAAAATGTAATATTAACATCTTTAGGGCTAAAATTTAACTAAGGTTAAGTCTATATTTTTTCTATATGTAATATTAATTTTCTTCATGATAATTTTTCTTACAGTTTGATATATTTTTTTAGATTATAATATTAATATTTAATTTTGATATATTTATTTCATGAAGAAAAAATATCATGAAGGAAAAAAAATCATATTTAGGGCTAAATTTTATTGGGAAAAATGTGTCGGGGTCCAAAAGCTGGAAAATCATGTGACGAGGCCCCTTGTATTTTCCCCCGTGTGTATAAGCCCCAAAAAACAGCCTTTAATATTTTCAGGCCCCTCCACGTCAGTTGTATACAAAAAAAGAATTGTATTTTATGAAAAACCCAAGTTTGCCATTCTCCTTCGTCCCCAGACGGTATTGTTGGCCTTCTTGTTTTGATGATGATTTAACAAACAATTTACATCTAATATTGTTTGTCTAGTGTTTGTGATTTGTATTCATTATAGACAAACAATATGTTGGAGGGTGGATGGAATTGCGCCATAACGATCATATCAAATGGAGGTTGGCGGAATAGTGGAGTGAAGTCTTGCTATAAAGTTAAAGATCCAATTACAAGCTTCATCCAAGTTTACCAAGTTGAGCTACAATGAAGATCAAGATCAAGCTTGAGTAACATTTAGTTTAGGAGTTTATATTATGTATGTTAGTACTTTAAGCTCAATCATATACACACATACACGTATTGGTTTTGTATATATATAGTTATATATATACATATATGTTTTGGTTTGATGGTTTTTAAGTTTTAATATGAAACAATTTAATATAATTAGAAAACATATTTTTGTTTCATACTTATATGCATACATATGATTTCATCAATATCAATTTTATTTAGTTCAATGAAATCATGTTTTAGTGCATTATATGTGTATTTTGATAAAATACTACATCCATTATTTATAGACTTCATAACAATATTGTAAAGTTTTAAAATATGGTTTAGGCAAAATGTCAAAATTTATATGTTTACATTTCTATGTTTTGGACCTCCTTACAAAATAATGATATTTTACATTTGGGAAGTCCTTTTTGAAAACCAGTTTTTGTAGCATGTTTATTATCATGTTTACAATCATTTTCTAAAGTTTTACATTTTTCTGATTTTATTTGCTATTTTTAAAAGAGCTTTGAAAAACAGATTTCTGTTTAAAACAGACTGTGTGCATGTCTAGAGTCGACTCATGAACAGTGTTGAGTCAACTCATAAACTGTTGTGTAGTTTACATTTTGTTTCTGATGAGTCGACTCATAAACATCATGAGTCGACCCAGACAGGTTGAGTCGACTCATGCCTGTCATAAGTCGACTCACAAACTGTGCTGGAAAGTGTGTTTTGTTTCTGCTGAGTCGACCCATGACTTCATGAGTCGACCCATGCATGATGAGTCGACTCATGGATTTTATGAGTCGACCCATAAGTTATTTTTAGCCTATAACGGCTAGTTATGAGTCGACTCATGAACAGTGACGAGTCGACCCATAACACTGTAACGTCTATATTTGTACAGAATCAGATTTCTGATTCTTGGGCTTTTTGGTCTTTTCCTTTGGGGTTTTTGGCTGAGGTTTTGGGTGGCTATATAAACCCCCTTTGCTCTCATTTTTCAGTTTACCCAAGAGAGTGTTTTAAACAAGTTTTAACAAGGGTTTGTGTTTGGTTTAAGTTTTGTTTAAAAAGCTTTTAAGCAAATTGAGAGTTTGTTTTGTGATATCAATTGCACAAGAGCTTGAGGAGATCAACCATTGGTGTTTGAGCATCCAATCTTTCTCCTCTACCTCTTGATTTATTGAGAAGTTTTCTAAACTCTATCTAGCTTTACATTTTGTATTGTTTGATTATCATTCTATTAAGCTAGTATTTACATTTGAGTTTAGTTGATTATATTTCACACATTGTTTACACACACCCACATTGAGCTTATTGTATTTATATATAGTATATTTGGGTTGGTGAGTGTTGTAACTTTGAGTGTGAGCTTACATTGAGTTCTCATCTATTATAGAGAACAAATCTTTTGTTATATTGTGAGATTGTAAAGTTTTCGGTGAGCTAGAAAACCGAGTGTGAAATGTAGACGTTGATCGGTGAGCATTGAAAACCGACATTGTGAGAGTGTGAATTGTGAAGTTTTCGGTGAACTAGAAAACCGAGTGTGAGGTGTGGACGTTGATCGGTGAGCGTTGAAAACCGACATTGTGAGGTGTAAACGTTATTCGGGTGAGCGTAGAAAACCCGGTTGTGATAGTGGATTTCTCCCCGGGAGTGGGGAGCGGAGACGTAGGACGGAAGGTCCGAACTCCGTGATCATTTGATTGTGTTTGAGTGTGCTTTGGCGTTTATTCTTATTTGTACTCATTGCTCATATCGCCATTGTCGCATTATTTACTTTGCCCATTATCTTGTTTATGGTTATTTCACCCTTGTGTTAATTTGTATATCCTTGCATATATCTCATAGTATATCTCATTTCTAGGATATATCTCATTGTTCATATTGATTATTCTTGTTTATAACACTTGTATATCTTTCTTGCAAGAATAATTCTTTAGTAAGTTTTAATTGGCTTAAAATCGGATTAGATTAGCATAAGACCCTAATCACCCCCCCTCTAGGGTCTAACAGGTACGTTACCACTCTTCGTCACATCCCATTGAATGCAAACTACAGTAAGAAATGGAGGGAAATTTCCCCCTTTTCCCTCTATCACGAGCGATAAATATTTAGTTCTCCATTACTCTTCCTCAGACGAAAATTCTCTCCATTACTCTCTCAATATTACTCCTCTTTGTCCCAAGTTCGATCCATTACTCTTCCCTCCACTTCATAATGGCTGAAAAGGGCATCACCTGCATCGTAGCTTCGGGGGATAGAGCAGTATTCATGAAGATTAACACTTCAACCACCATTCTTCATCACCTGCATCGTAGCTTCGGGGGATAGAGCAGTATTCATGAAGATTAACACTTCAACCACCATTCTTGATCTAAAATTTGATGTGTCAGATAGGTTAGATCTTCCATATGAATCATTAAGTTTGTCATTCAAAGATGAAACGAATGGAAGCTTCAAATTTCCTATTAAGAACGAGGGGGATCTGTCGTCTATGGTCGAGCATTGTCATAACAGAGGATTAAAGGAGGTTCACATGCAAGCTTTCAAGGAAAAAGAGAATTCTTCACAAGTCCACAGCGCCGTTCAAGTTCGACAAGACATGTAGGGGCAAGGATTTATTTGATGCTAAGACCAATATTCATGTAATATCAGTTAATGTTAGTTCATTGGATTATAGCTCGGATTTGGGTGTATGTTATCTCTAATCGATTTCATGACAGTTCTATAAACTGTGAATTCTAGTTACAACTGTATTTGTATGAAGGAGGTTCATGCTAGTTCTTGTTCTACGTGAATGTATTAAACATGTCGGTTCTAATAGATTTATTGTTAACTATAATCTATTAGTTGTTAGTTCCAATAGACTTATTGTTAGTTCTAATCGATTTGCTATGAGATCTAGTTCAAACCGTGTTAGGTCCAACATGTTAGTTCTAACTGACTTCATGTTCGGTCTAAACGTTTTCATGTTAGTTCTAAATGAAATCTTGTTAGTTCAATTGGATTCCATGACAGTTATAACACAAGCAGTTGATGTTTTCTGCCTTTTCCTTATTTGTGTTATTTGTTGATGTTTCTATTGTATAGTTTACTATCATTTGTTCATGTTCTTTATATTTACAGCGTTTCCAGCAGTATGAACTCAAAAAGTATAGAGGGTGGCCCGCCATTGTCGACGCCCACATGTTTTTCAGATAGGATTCCCAATAATAATCCTTCCGGAGATAATGTTCTGATGATTGATGGCATGATTAGCAGATCAAAGAGGATTCCTGCTTGGTGGCACACTGCTTTAACCGGTGAGGGACAACGGTTTGAGAGTGCGAAGGAATTAAGATTGGTTTTACTATACTATTCCATGGCCAAAAAATTCGAGTACTTGTTTGCTAAGAATGAACCGAAGCGTATTCGAGTCTTTTGTCGGTTCAAGGAAGCCCAAAATTGCCCGTGGATATTATTTGCCTCTCTAACACAAAATGAGAACAGACTTGAAATCAAAACCTTCGTGGACAACCACACTTGTGGGAATCATGGTAATAATGCAGATCAATCTAGGGCGTCACGATAATTTATTGCGACCCAAGTACTACCCACGTTAAAGGTCCGATCGGATTTACGACCTATCGACGTACAAAAGGAGTTACTAAGTTCGTATGGGCTTAGGGTCGATTACAGCAAGATATGGTGGGGTAAAGAAAGAGCACAAGAGAAACTATATGGTGATGCCCATGAGTCCTACAATCAATTATGATGGTAAAAGAAGATAATACCTATAATATAGACACTAATTTCATTTATGTTGATCCTAACATGTAATCTTCAATGGTCTAGGTATGTAGAAGAGGTTAAGAAGACAAACTCAGGTAGCTACATTCATGTTGACAATGGTCTAGGTATGTAGAAGAGGTTAAGAAGACAAACTCAGGTAGCTACATTCATGTTGAACAAAATAAGGGGAGGTTTTCAAACCTATTCATCTGTTATGTCGCCTGCATAAATGGGTTTTTGAACGGTTGTAGACCACTTATATTTTTGGATGGTACCTTTCTGAAAGATCGTTTCAAAGGTATACTCCTCAGCGCCATTGCATACGATGGAAATCAGAGGATATTTCCCTTAGCCTATTGCATTTGCGATCAGAAAAATACAGTCAACTGGAATTGGTTCTTAAAAGGTTAGTTCGGGTCATGTTAGTTCTACTAGAAATCATGCTAGTTCTAACTCATTCGTTGTTAACTCTAACTTCAAGTATGTTAACTACAAATATTTATAGGTTTATGGTCTATTCTCTATGAAAGACCAAAACCATACAACCCTCCACACAAGCTAGTTATAATATCTGATGCGGATAAGGGGATCAGAGAAGCAGTCAGAGAATATTTTTCGGATGCTATACACTCTAGATGTGTTCTGCATCTAGTTGAGAATTTCAGGACAAAGTTGCGGGATTTGGGTTTCAAGGCAAAGGATACTCGGATTTTGGGCAACCTTTTGCAATCTGCTTGTTACAAATATACTAAAGCAGAATGGAATGACTATGTGGATGACATTAGACTGGCGGACGAACGAGCCTACAATATTGTCATAAACTACGCTCCAGAGAACTGGGCTAACGCATTTCCCCCCGGAATTAGGTAAGTTATAAGCTATTTCATTTCTTATTTCAGTTAGTTGTTTGCCTAACTAAATTAGACATGAATGCATACACTGGAACTAACCATAACCTAGTCAGAACTAACATAGGCGCTATACCCAACACTTGTAATAGAACATGGGTAATAACCCAGTTAGCTAGAGTTAGAACTAACTGGGTAACATCTAGAACTATCACGAGAGAAGCTAGCACTAACAACTACTCAGCTAGAACTGACATGACAAATTACTCAGTATTTTTGATGAATTCCCTGTTATGTTCCAGATATGGTCACGTTATATCAAATGTTGCAGAGTCATTCAACAAATGGATACATGAGGCTAGGCTTCTGCGGATACTACAACTCGTAGAACACATACGTAAACAGATTATGGTTCACATGAATGAGCGACGATTAATGGCTAAAAGTTGGAATGGCTTTCTTTGTCCCAAAGTTGAACTTGCCCTCAAAGAGAACATGGAAAATGGGCATTCATTGGATGTGCGTCAGTCTCATGCAGGATTATTTGAGGTACAATCTCATAAAATTTGTAAAGTGGATCTTGACAATAAAACATGCACGTGCCACGCGTGGGATGTAACTCGTATTCCTTGCAAACATGCATGCACAACCATTATGTTTATGAAGAGGGATGTTTACCAATTCTGTGACTGGTTTACCTTGCAAACATGCATGCACAACCATTATGTTTATGAAGAGGGATGTTTACCAATTCTGTGACTGGTTTATGACGGTTGAAGCTTTTAAAAAGAGCTACGAGCCAATCCTCTACCCCATCCCTGATTACGAGAAGTGTAGCGTACCACGGGAGGAGATACAGATCCTACCACCGCTAACAATAAAAAGGAAAGGGAGAAATAAGACCAGGCGTATCAACAACAGAACAGTTTATACCCGGCCACTTAAATGCTCTCGATGTCACGTGGAAGGTCACAAACGTAAACCATGTAATGAATCTATTACTGACTAAGTGCCTGATATGTTATTAATTGTTTGCTTGTATATTTACAAAGTAGTGCATTTTGTTTAATGTTAAAAATATTTCAATGTGTGATGAGAACTAACATAGTCTCCACTAGCAGAAATGTTGCAAGTATTAGAACTAACGCGAGAATGAGCGCAAGCCAGAACTAACATTACAACTGCTAGAAATATCAAAGGGTAAGCCAGAACTAATAAGCCGAACTGTGAATAAACATTCGGCCAAGAACGAGCGCACGCTGGAGTTAGAACTAACACGCCAACAAATAGAACTAACGTCACAACTGCTAGAAATGTCAAGGGGTAAGCTAGAACTAACAAGCCGCTTTTAGAACAAACACCAGTGCAAGAACGACCGCAAGCTGGAGTTAGAACTGACACGTCAACAATTAGAACTCACACCTCAGTAGCTAGAAAAGTCAAGGGGTAAGCTAGAACTAACAAGCCGCTTTTAGAACAAACATTTGGCCAAGAGCGAGCGCACGCTGGAGTTAGAACTGACGCGTCGGCAAATAGAACTCACACCACAGTTGCTAGAACTGTCAAGGGGTAAGCTAGAACTAACAAGCCGCTTTTAGAACAAACAAACGTGCAAGAACGAGCTCAACCTGGAGTTAGAACTGACGCGTCAGCAAATAGAACTAACGTTACAATTGCTAGAAATGTCAAGGGGCAAGCTAGAACTAACAAGCCGCTTTTAGAACAAACACACGTGCAAGAACGAGCGCAAACTGGAGTTAGAACTGACACGCTAGCAAATAGAACTCACACCACAGTAGCTAGAAATGTCAAGGGGTAAGCTAGAACAAAAAAGCCGCTTTTAGAACGAGCATTTGGCCAAGAAGGAGCGCACGCTGGAGTTAGAACTGACACGTCAGCAAATAGAACTAACGTTATAATTGCTAGAACCGTCAAGGGGTAAGCTAGAACTAACAAGCCGCTTTTAGAACAAACACACGTGCAAGAACGAGCGCAAACTGGAGTTAGAACTGACACGCCAGCAAATAGAACTCACACCACAGTAGCTAGAAATGTCAAGGGGTAAGCTAGAACTAACAAGCCGCTTTTAGAACGAGCATTTGGCCAAGAAGGAGCGCACGCTGGAGTTAGAACTGACGCGTCAAGAAATAGAACTAACGTTACAATTGGTTGAACTGTCAATGGGTAAGCTAGAACTAACAAGCCGCTTTTAGAACAAACATTTGGCCAACAACGAGCGCACGCTGGAGTTAGAACTGACGTGTCAGCAAATAGAACTCACACCACAGTAGCTAGAAATGTCAAGGGGTAAGCTAGAACTAACAAGCCGCTTTTAGAACAAACATTTGGCCAAGAACGAGCGCATGCTAGAGTTAGAACTGACGCGTCAGCAAATAGAACTAAGGTTACAATTGCTAGAAATGTCAAGGGGTAAGCTAGAACTAACAAGCGGTTTTAGAACAAACACACGTGCAAGAACGAGCGCAAGCTGGAGTTAGAACTGACACGTCAGCAAATAGAACTCACACCACAGTAGCTAGAATGTCAAGGGGTAAGCTAGAACTAACAAGTCGCTTTTAGAACAAACATTTGGCCAAGAACGAGCGCACGCTGTAGTTAGAACTGACGCGTCAGCAAATAGAACTAACGTTAGAATTGCTAGAACTGTCAATGGGTAAGCTAGAACTAACAAGCCGCTTTTAGAACAAACATTTGGCCAAGAACGAGCGCACGCTGGAGTTAGAACTGACACGTCAGCAAATAGAACTAACGTTAGAATTGCTAGAACTGTCAAGAGGTAAGCTAGAACTAACAAGCCGCTTTTAGAACAAACATTTGGCCAAGAACAAGCGCACGCTGGAGTTAGAACTGATGCGTCAACAAATAGAACTCACACACAGTAGCTAGAAATGTCAAGGGGTAAGCTAGAACTAACAAGACGCTTTTAGAACAAACACACGTGCAAGAACGAGCGCATGCTGGAGTTAGAACTGACACGCCAACAAACAGAACTCACACCACAGTTGCTAGAAATGTCATGGGGTAAGCTAGAACTAACAAGTCGCTTTTAGAACGAGCATTTGGCCAAGAAGGAGCGCACGCTGGAGTTAGAACTAACGTGTCAGCAAATAGAACTAACGTTACAATTGCTAGAACTGTTAAGGGGTAAGCTAGAACTAACAAGCCGCTTTTAGAACAAACATTTGGCCAAGCACGAGCGCACGCTGGCGTTAGAACTAATGCGTCAACAAATAGAACTCACACCACAGTAGATAGAAATATCAAGGGGTAAGCTAGAACTAACAACCCACTTTTAGAACAAACATTTGTCCAAGAACGAGTGCACGCTGAGTTAGAACTGACGCGTCAGCAAATAGAACTAACGTTACAATTGCTAGAACTGTCAAGGGGTAAGCTAGAACTAACAAGCCGCTTTTAGAACAAACATTTGGCCAACAACGAGAGCACGCTGGAGTTAGAACTGACGCGTCAGCAAATAGAACTCACACCACAGTAGTTAGAAATATCAAGGGGTAAGGTAGAACTAACAAGCCACTTTTAGAATAAACATTTGGCCAAGAACGAGTGCACGCTGGAGTTAGAACTGACGCGTCATCAAATAGAACTAAGGTTACAATTGCTAGAAATGTCAAGGGGTAAGCTAGAACTAACTAGCCGCTTTTAGAACAAACACACGTGCAAGAACGAGCGCAAGCTGGAGTTAGAACTGACATGCCAGCAAATAGAACTCACACCACAGTAGCTAGAATGTCAAGGGGTAAGCTAGAACTAACAAGCCGCTTTTAGAACAAACATTTGGCCAAGAACGAGTGCACGCTGGAGTTAGAACTGACGTGTTCGCAAATAGAACTAACATTACAATTGCTAGAAATGTCAAGGGGTAAGCTAGAACTAACAAGCCACTTTTAGAACAAACACACGTGCAAGAACGAGCGCAAGCTGGAGTTAGAACTGACACACCAGCAAATAGAACTCACACCACAGTAGCTAGAAATGTCAAGGGGTAAGCTAGAAATAAATACACCATTATATAACTAAATAACTATTTTCCTTCCATTGTAGTACAAAATAAAACAGACAATATGCGAGAACTAACAAACCGCTTTTAGAACGAGCCTAACATTATAGAACTAACACTACATTAGTAATTGTAAATATATACACCATTATATAACTAAATAACTGTTTCCCATCCATTGTAGTAGAAAATAAAACAAACAAACTTTCATGGAGTTAACTGGATTAAGTTGAGCCACTGGGTGAACCGGCGGGGTTAGGTCGATGAGAAGCATTGGAACTGTGGAGAACCCTCGAAAGATTAGAAGGGCCGACTCCTTGGTTCTGGAGGAACAACCGCCATTGGTCTGCTTCTACGGTCATGTGTCTACCCTCCCAACTAACCTCTATCAACTCTGGGTCGGTCCTAAGGCGCTCAGCAAGCTGGGGCATGAAGTCAATGCGAGTGTATCCCTCAGTCCTAAGCAAATTCTCCCTGCCGATTACCTGCGCGACTACGTAGCCTTCCCGTAGGATCCCGTCAACTGGAGGGATGTAGCGAAAACCAATCCTCTTAGGGACATCAGACAAATCCCTGATCTGAAGAAGCACTTTGCATTCTTCGAAATTAGGTTGGTTTTTACTACCACAACAGCTCATGATGCATTCACCGATGAGGGCGAGCAGTGATTGCAAAATTTCAAAATCCCAGAAATGGTAAGGGAGGCTGAAGAGGCGGACCTATATTAGAAAGGATTGGGGAACAGGTGAAAGCTTGTAAAGCCTTAGATCCTCACTCCAACGACGGAATCTACCCCTAAAGGTGCCCGTATCTACCAAGCCGAGATCTATGGCTTGGGCAAGAAAGGCGACCGATGGAAACTGCACCATGAAGCTGTGTCCTGCCGCTTCTATAATTTGATGGGTCCATGAGCTGAGATTGAATCGAGAAGCCAGCATCTCTCTAAGCTCCTGGACTGATGGACGGCCTGACCTAAGATTGAAGATGGCGAAAGTATAGAGATGCCGGATGGTGCTGGAGGCGTTGGCAGGGACAGTAAGCATCATTGGAGGGGCGCCCGTAGTAATATCGTGATGACAACTTTCAAAGGTATGCCCTCCCCCATGGCAGTGTGCACAGGCGCCATCCAAATCCATCTTTCCTGGTTTATGACAGAGATTAAAGACAATGGGTTTAGGAATTTGTTTGGGTTGGAGGGGTTTACAGAGTCACTTTTAGGGGGAAGAAGTTGAAGGGTTGGTTGTGGATGAAAGTCTGTGACGTGAGGGATGCGAGAAATATTATTTTAACCGCCTCTCCTAATTATATGAATTAACGTGTTGGTGTGGTACGGGATGTATTGGAAAGTCGCGAATAATTAACGATGTAATAAATAGAGCTAACACTTACTCAAATAGAACATGCATAGGGCTAGAACTGGATGCATAAAAGCAAGAACAAACGATGGAAGGGCTAGAGCTAACGTGTCTCTTAAATATATGATTTGACATGTTGGTGTGGTACGGCATGTTTTGGAAAGTCGTGAATAATTAAAGATGTACTAAATAGAGCTAACATTTACTCAAATAGAACATGTCTGGAGCTAGAACTGGCTGCATAAAAGCTAGAACATAATTTGACGTGTTGGTGTGGTACTGAAATGTCTTGGAGGGCCACGAATAATTAATTTCTTAGGAAGGCGCGAACTAGAGCTAATGAAAAACGAGCTAGAACTAAAATCTAACATACTAGAACTGACACTTACAAAGTTAGAACTAACGCAAAGCTATAATTAACAAGAATCGGGATAGAACTAATGCTGCTAACACTTAATCGAGAAGAACTAACAGTGAAAACTTCATTTAGAACTAACGCTGCTAACACATAAGAACTAACTGCAATTAGAACTACCACGGGCATGTAGCTATAGGGCTAACGTTTTAGGGCTAGAACTAATGTTGGAAGGGATAGAGCTACCGTAGCGTCAAGGGCGAATACTTGTGGATAGAAGTAACGCTGCTAACACATAAGAACTAACTGCAATTAGAACTACCGCGGGCATGTAGCTATAGAACTAACGTTGTAAGGGCTAGAACTAATGTTGAAAGGGATAGAACTAACGTTACTTGGGCTAGAGCTACACGAGCGTCAAGGGCGAATACTTGTGGATAGAACTAACGCGGGCAAGTGCTAGAACTGGCTGCATAAGTGATAGAACTAACGTTGGAGCGTCTAGAACTACCGTAGCGTGAGCTAGAACTAACGTTGCGAGAAGGGCGAACACGTGGATAGAACTAACACTGGATGTAGGGAGAGCTGGCTGCATAAGAGCTAGAATTAAAGTGGAGACAAGGTCTAACACTTGTGGACTGAACTAACGTGGGCTGTAGGTAGAGCTGACAAGGGCTGGGTAGAACTGGCTGCATAAGAGCTAGAGCTAACGTTTTGCAAGAGCTAGAACTAACACAATAGCAATTAGAAATAACATATCATTAGGTAGAACTATTATCAAATATAACTAAAAATGATTGATAGTACATCACTGTTTGTGTAAGATAATTAATAACAAATTGTTCCCTTCCATTACAGCAGCAAAATTAGCAGCGGATAATAAAGATTTTGGATCCTCAAGTATTCTTTGCCCGTCGACAGGGTCTACTGGATTAGGAACATTGGCAATGGGAAGAGCCGCCGGCCTATTGGACGGGCCGATCCCTTGGTTCTGAAGGAACAGAAGCCATTGGTATCTATCTACGGTCATGTGACTGCCCTCCCAACTAATCTCTGTCATCTCTGGGTCGGTCCTAATAGGCTGCGCAGGTTGTGGCCCTAAGTTAAGGTGAGAGGATCCTTGCGCAGGCTGTAGCCCTAAGTTAAGGCGAGTAGATCCCTGAGCCCTCTCCAAATTACTACTGCATTGGACCTGCATGACAGCATATCCTACGTTTATATTACCGTCAACTGGAGATGTGTAACGGAACCCAATTCTCTTAGGGATGTCAGATAAATCCCTAACCGTGAGGAGCACTTTATAGTCTTCGAAGTTGGTATTGGTTATGACGTCCTTAGAGGACATAATGCATTCACCAACACCATCGAGGAGAGAACGCAGGAATTCATAATTCCAGAGGTGGTATGGGACATTGAAGAGTTGGACCCATACTAGAATTGGCTGTGGTAAAGTTGATAACCTGAGATCCTCGCTCCATTGGCAGAATCTACCCCTAAAGGTGCCCATGTCTACTAGGCCGAGCTCTATAGCTTGGGCACGAAGGGCGGCCGATGAAAACTGTACCATGAAGCTATGGCCTGTCGCTTTTTTTATTTGATGGGGCCATGTCCTTAGATTGAAGCGGTACGGCATCATCTCTCTGATCTCCTGGCCGGATGGACGGTCTGCTTTAATATTGAAGATGGTAAAAGCAGAGAGATACCTGATGGTGCTGACGGTGTTGGGAGCGACGGTAAGCAACCTTGGAGGGGTACAGACAGTAATACGGTGATGACAATCTTAATAGAGGTGCCCTGATCCATGGTAATGTACACAGGCGTCATCCTTATCCATCTGCGATGTTAACTAACGAAGATTGAAGACGCTGGGTTTAGAGAGTCGCCGATGCTAGTGGAAGAAGTTGATGGGTTGCGAAGAATGGCGGTGACGTGAGTATCGATGTAAATATTATTGATGGCCTTGTATTAACTATGAGGGAATGTATGATGTGATTACTAGTGGGGTGATAGGACGTGTCTTGGAAAGGAACAAATAGCTGGGCAAAATTGGCAGTGAAGGGATAATTATTTCTTGGGAAGACGCGAACTAGAGCTAACGAAAAACGAGCTAGAACTAAAATGTTTTCTACTAAAACTGACGCTGCCAAAGTTAGAACTAACGCGAAGCTATACTTAATCGAGAAGAACTAACAGTGAAAACTTCAATTAGAACTAACGCTGCGAACACTTGTGGAAAGGACTAGCGCGGGCAAGTAGCTATAGATCTAACGTTGTAAGGGCAAGAACTAACGTTGAAAGGGCTAGAACTAACGTTGAAAGGGCTAGAGCTACCGTAGTCTCAAGGGCGAACACTTGTGGATAGAACTAACGCGAGCAAGTGCTAGAGCTGGCTGCATAAGTGATAGAACTAACGTTGGAGGGTCTAGAGCTAACGTTGGAAGGGTTAGAACTAACGCTGCGACTGGGATATCAGACATGTGAACCGAACTAACGCGGGTTGTAGGGACACTTGGCTGTATAAGTGATAGAACTAACGTTGTAAGGGCTAGAACTAATGTTGAAAGGGCTAGAACTAATGTTGGAAGGGCTAGAGCTACCGTAGCCTCAAGGGCGAATACTTGTGGATAGAACTAACGTGAGCAAGTGCTAGAACTGGCTGCATAAGTGATAGAACTAACGCTGGAGGGTCTAGACCTAACGTTGGAAGGGCTAGAACGAACGCTGCGACTAGGATATCAGACATGTGAACTGAACTAACGCGTGCTGTTGGGACACTTGGTTGTATAAGTGATAGAACTAACGTTGTAAGGGCTAGAACTAACGTTGAAAGGGCTAGAACTAACGTTGGAAGGGCTAGAGCTACCGTAACCTTAAGGGCGAACACTTGTGGATAGAATTAACGCGGGCAAGTACTAGAACTGGCTGCATAAATGATAGAACTAACGTTGGAGGGTCTAGAGCTAACGTTGGAAGGGCTAGAACGAACGCTGCGACTAGGATATCAGACATGTGAACTGAACTAACGCGGGCTGTAGGGACACTTGGCTGTATAAGTGATAGAACTAACGTTGTAAGGGCTAGAACTAACGTTGAAAGGGCTAGAACTAATGTTGGAAGGGCTAGAGCTACCGTAGCCTCAAGGACGAACACTTGTGGATAGAACTAACGTGGGCAAGTGCTAGAACTGGCTGCATAAGTGATAGAACTAACGTTGGAGGGTCTAGAGCTAACGTTGGAAGGGTTAGAACTAACGCTGCGACTAGGGAAAAGACATGCGAACTGAACTAACGTGGGCTGTAGGGAGATCTAGCTATATAAGTGATAGAACTTAACGTTGTAAGGGCTAGAACTAACGTTGGAAGGGCTAGAACACACGTTGGAAGGGCTAGAACTACCGTAGCGTCAAGGGCGAACACTTGTGGCTAGAACTACCACGGGCAAGTGCTAGAACTGGCTGCATAAGTGATAGAACTAATGATAGAGGGGCTAGAACTAACGTTGCGCAAGCTAGAACTAACGCTGCGACAATGGCGAACACTTGTGGATAGAACTAACGCCCGCTGTAGATAGAGCTGGCTGCATAAGAGCTAGAACTAACGATGGAAGGGCTAGAGCTAACGTTAGAAGGGTTAGAACTAATTCTACAACAAGGGAAAACACTTGTGGATAGAACACATTGAATCATTGTACTTTTATACACTTTGAATCATTGTATTTGTATAAACATTGAATCATTGTATTTTTATAAACATCGAATCACTGGATTTGTATAAAAATGTCATTCATCGCTATACGCTGACCTATCTGCATGCCTTTGCTCACAACCAGCTAACAATAATTATGCGGCAACTCTCACTCGCATTGCTTCAGGAATTTCGTCAGGAGGATTAACCCGCAATGTCGAGCGACCTTCAATTATTGCTTAGATGTAGAGGTAGACGTACACCCCACAATCATAGCTGCAACATAGAATACTATATTAGACGTTTTAGCTGGCGATAGAACAATAACACGATCTAGACGAAGGAACTAACCTCCCTCTTTGTTGCTCGTATTTGATGGCCCTGTATTTAAATACGCTGGATACATTATGCCTAACAAAATCAACCTGTTGTTCATTAAAATAGTTTATGATTTTATTAACCGGCTCCATCCACGCTTCATGGCCAGCAGAGCTATAGTGGTTGACGACCTTTTCTTTCAGATCAACTTCAACCAGATGCCAGTCGTTCCTGACCAACGGGATCAACAGCTTCCCTATGCGAACGGTGGTGTATTTTTTAATATATGTCAAAAATAACTCATAATGCGATGGGTCAATAGAGTACAGTGAGTGCTGCCAAGAGTAGAAAGGGGATGTTCAGTATTATGCATGAGGGATGATAGAACCAACATGGAATATACTAGACTAACATGTTATAAGCTAGAAATAACATGACGCCAGTTAGAACTAAAATGGATACTGGCAGAACTAACATGGAATAATGGCCTCAGCCGAACTGTCTAACATGCGCTTCCAAGAACTAACATGTAATTTAGAGGAGATACACGATAATTTAGAACCAATATGTACTTACAAGAAAGAACACCGAGACGACTCCAAATTTTTTGTCAAATGCCTTTTGTTGGATCGTGTCCAACAATGCTTCCTCCATCTGTAACATCAATGAAACATTAAAATCCAACATGTAAACAACACATTATACATTATTAAACATAGATAATCTAACCTTATCGTCCATCCGGCCACCACGAAGTAAATTCAACAGCTCTTCCCTGTTCAATGTGCTATTATCTGTCCTAATAACATCATATCTCCTGAAACTCAGAACTAACATGGATTAGGACTAACAACATGTAACAAATTAGCATATAAATAGTCAATTGAACCTTACCTGTGAATCTTTTGGGAGCAAAACTTGGCTAGACAATTATTTTCAGCTGCGGAGAGTCTAGTTGATACTATAGATGGTATCCTAAAATTATGTACAAAAGCACCCATGCTATCTATTATACGGATGCTAAAAACTTGTGGGTCTGGAATATCTTTATTTAGCTCGCCCAATAGAACTTCCTCCTCTGCCGTCATTGGCTTCAGACTAATGCATCCCAAGTGGGATATTGTTTGCCGGTATTGTTTGCGGTGAAAATTGATTATTTCATTACGGGATTCATTACAAACTTCAGACGTTTACAATGAATACAAAAAAATCAGTCTTTTTATAAGACTTTTACACAATGAAAACAAAAAAAATTACAATTCTCTTCAAACAAACGCAACGAGTGTTTATCGCCCGCTGCTTGCGTAGGATCTTAGCCTGTGACGGGGACGCGTTAGTCCGTGGACCACCGAACGATCAATATTTGGGCAGAGTTTTGTCTATCCGCGAAGGATCGAGAAACCGTAGCTCTTATCTCGGCGAAGCGAGATAATCACTCTTCTTAAGATTACCACAACGGGATAATCCTAAGGAACGAACCGGGCTGCAGATCTAACTCCTCCTCCTCTTTAAAATCTGTGCACCTTCAGTCTTCAATTCGGCAGGGCTTCGCCTAATCTCCAAAATTCCAGATCTGAAAAAATGAGGCTCCGGGGGTCGTATTTATAGGCACGGGACGAATCTGAGTTGGAGACACCCTCTGGTGTCTCAACCAGGGCCGAGACACCCTTGGGCGTCTCGGCTTGGGCTGAGACACCCTAGGGTGTCTCGGCCTTGGCCGAGACACCCAAGGGTGTCTCAGTTTAGCCTGAGACTCTCGTTATGCCTGTTCGATTGTTTTCGCCGTAAATTCTTCGTCCGAACTCGGATTTGAGTGATTCAAAATGTGTTGGAAAGCCGATGAGGAGTTCTATAAGCTCCAATAATTAAATCATCCGTGGAATAAATGAGACACGAAGGGTATTTTGCCGTTTGTGAACGATACGAGATTCCCGATCAGTTCGTGTCTCGTTATTCTGAAACTCCGTTGCTTCACGTAGTTCGTCGGTTTACTTCAAGCGTTCCCGTTGCTTCACGTAGTTCGTCGGTTTACTTCAAGCGTTCATCGACATCAATCAAGCTTCTGTGAACCAGATGGTGACGTTCATCATCATTTCTTAACACTGAGCTGTTCGTGGAGACCTATAGGCAATTTTCGATGCCTACAGGTATAAAAATGGGTAACTTTGTCATCTGTATGTACATCACCAGGACTTGAAAGTATGTCTACAATAACCTCTTTTTGCTTTTGCTTTGCCTTTCCCTTTTCCTTTGTCTTTCCCTCTGTGTATGGGGTCTTAACCCATTTAGACAGCTTGCCTGCCCTTCGCAACTTCCTCGGTGGGGCTGCTACAACTTTTTCTGTTTGAACATCACTTGATAGAGCTTCTAAGATTCTATCCACCTGATGTGAAATATCATCAGTGGCCTCAGCCGAACTGTCTACATGCTCCTTTTTCGTATACACAATCACCTCCTCTTTCTGTAGATTCTCCTCCTCTTTATGTACAATGGCCTCAACCCTGCTATCCACATCCACATCCCCCCTTCTCCACCAACAATCTCCTCCTCCTTCTCTGATTTATCCTCACCCGTATTATCTACAATAACCTCTGTTCTATCTACATTCTCCTCAACTCTGCTATCTACATCCACATCCCCCCCTTCTCCACCAACAATCTCCTCCTCCTCCTCTGATTTCTCCTCACCCGTATTATCTACAATAACCTCTGCTCTATCTACATTCTCCCTCAACCCTGCTATCCACATCCACATCCCCCCTTCTCCACCAACAATCTCCTCCTCCTTCTCTGATTTATCCTCACCCGTATTATCTACAATAACCTCTGTTCTATCTACATTCTCCTCAACTCTGCTATCTACATCCACATCCCCCCCTTCTCCACCAACAATCTCCTCCTCCTCCTCTGATTTCTCCTCACCCGTATTATCTACAATAACCTCTGCTCTATCTACATTCTCCTCACCCTTATTATCTAATTTTTCCTCATCATTATCTACATTCTCTTCATCCTTATTATCTACAATAACCTCTTTTCTATCTACATTCTCCTCATCTTTATTCTCCTCATCTTGCATGATGGGGTCTTCCTTATGTAATCCGCTTGATTTGGATGGTTGTTCCTCCTCATGAACACGTGGCTTCGGCTTCATTTTTTTAACAATTTTCTGTTTGATATTTGCCTTCAGCACCACCGGGTCTATGACCTCATCATGTCTTCTAAGTTCTTTAATTATTCTGTTCAGCCTGTTGATTTCAATCATAAATTCTTTACAATATGTACTATTGCTCTGCTTTGTGGCAAAGAGTAGTCGTTTGAGGAATTTAGCAAAATTTTTCCAAAATGTAAGTTGATGCTCAATGGGTAGATCATTCACCTCCTCTTCATCTTCAAATGCAATTTCAATATGTTTTGAAATGATCTAAAAATATTAAGGGATTATATTATAACAAAATAGGATTAATAAAATAGGATTAGACATAGGCGGATATTGTTCACATTTAGCTATAGACAACTTAGACTTAACATGATACTTACATAGCTTATTGAGAAATTCTTCGTTTCCTCCACATTAAGCTTCCTTTTTAACTTGGGCACCCGACGGGCTACTTCACCCCCCTAGGGGGTAGGAAGTGTATGTGAACTAGAAGGAGCAGACCTAACTTCCACAAGAGGCCTATGAACTTTAGCTATGGACGCTGACTTGGCCTTTGATGCAATGGTCCTCAACCTCATAGCTGGGACTTTCTCCATGTCTGATGCCCAGTTTGTCATTGGAGGTTTGGATCTATCGACATAGGCATATTTCTTTATGCCCATCATCTCGTAGTACCAAAGTTGAAGAAAATACATTAAGCATTCAAATCAGGACTAAGAAGGCACATATTACAGCTAACAAACAAAAACTAACATGAGATACAATAGGACTAACATGCCTCCTCTTAGAACTAAGATTACGCCATTTAAATCTTAGCAGCACGACTCAAATAGGGACTAACATGAATACGACGAGAACTGACGTGAGCGCAGCTAGATCTAACATGGTGGAGATTAGAACTAACATGGTAGAAACTGGAACTAACATGGCATAAGTTATAACTCACATGTTATGAATCACATATAGAATGAAACAAAGTGAGTAAAACATGGTACTTACACACAATAGTGTCATGTAACCTGGGACATATGTGACCCTTGGCCCATTCTTGCCCTCCAAAGCGACCCCTGGCCTCTTCTTGCCCTCCAAAGCGACTCCAATGCCCTGATAATTTCTGAATAAAAGAATTCAGCCCATGCTACATTTTTGACCCTCTCAATGCTATCCAGATATCTGAGTATAGGTCTAGGGATACCCTCCCCACTTCTGGGGCACCATATCATGGAGCATTGGTACAGAATTTGCAGCAGAACAAAGTCTTGGATATACTGCTCTTCTGTAGATTCCACGAGCCTTTCCAGTGTCCCTTCAAGGTATCTTCGATGGGTGACTGGTGCCTTTTTTAACTTTGTCTCATCTTCAGTTTTGAAAAGATCAGCGAAGTATTGCAACCAGATTCTGTTTCTTGAGTCCCGATTGATATGTATGACTTTCCCATGAGCTGGGAAGTAAGTATGATTATGGACCCATTGCAAATCAAATTTAACACTTTTTATGCCACCAGTCTTTGAGTCAGGGATAGAAAATGTGTCATTTGCTCTATCATAATAACTCAGCAGCATTTTAAGTGTGGGGCGATCAGGCGCAGGAGCACCAAATGAAATGTAGTGCTGAAATATAGATCCTCGGTATGCATCCATGTGACATTGACGCATCTTCGGAGCAATACGTTTCATTAACATCCAATAAGCCCCAATATTGGCAGTTAGCCTTATTGAATCAGTAGGCTCAGTTACAGCAATCTTTTTCCTATAAAAAACCAAAAAATTTCCAAGTTCATTTAGAGCTAACGTGAACTGATTTAGACTTAACACTACCTGACATCTAATAGAACTAACGCAGTCTGTTATAGAACTGACATTGGACTCAATCTAGAACTAACATGGAAGCAGTTGACTAATTTTTAAATAGGACTAACATTTTTAAATAGAACTACCATGAACACAAACCAGAACTAACATTACCTTAATGGGTTTTTGGGGAGGGTTAGCTCATTGCAATTAGGGCACATTACGGTGAAAAATAGTCTAGTTTAAATTAGCGCACTTACTATTTTTTTGGTGAGGGTACGATGGTACGACAAGCCCTTGCTGTTTTTCTTTGTCGCTGTCGCTATTCTACCGCCCGCCTTTGCATGACCAGGAGGGTTTGAGTGGCTTCCTCCGTACTGCCAACACCAGAAGAACCGTGATTTTGGATTTCACAGTCGTTAACGGAATCTGCTTCCCTAGACGACATTTTTTCGGCGAACTACCTATTTCCGACGAACAACCTAGCACTTACAAAAAACGCTGATGAAAGAAGAAGTAGTTCAAGAGTTTCGTGAATAGGGACGCGGTGGAAGAGAGAGATAGAGGCGGGGGTGTTTGAAATATACTACCTTCATATTTAGAGATATAAGGTGAATTTTATATTTAGTGACATTTAATAAGAATTTTAGTAATGAAATATACTACCTTCATATTTAGAGATCTTAAATTCTAATAGTGCTATTACATCATTATCTTTGATTGTGTCTTTAAGAATTGATCGTTCGTTAGTAGTCATACCCCTAAATAAAGTCACAAGCAGGGTCATGACACTATATAAGAAAAAGAAAAAAGGCGATTTTATATTTTTTGCTTACGCAGAGTCATGACATGGTAATTTCTTTTATCTTCCATGAAGAATGTTTCTTTGATTGGAACAAAGTTGTTCAATATATTCTTTAGGGGGTATTCAGTCAGTATTTATTTGATAAATATAACTTATGCCAGTGTCAATTGAAGTGATTTATGGACATTCCGAATTCCATTTGAAATGAAAACCGCTTGATTCTTTTGAATGATATCTCTAAATTTTCTAATAGTCTTACATATATAAATCTTTGTAATTTTTTACCCTATAAATATTATTACCATTAAAAATTAATATTTATAGATTATAATTAATTAATGTTAAGCTATTATATTATAGTCATTTATCAAATTTTTGGGATTTACTCTTCTATCAATTAATGATACTTATGTATTTTTGTTGCTCTAACATATTGGTAAAATTATATGCAGTTACTTTAATTTATATAATAACATTAATTTTTAATCTATTATACATTTTTAAAAAATTTTATTCTTTGACAGGATATTTTAATCTGTTATTATTACTATTTTTTACCAATATCAACTTGACTATTTTCAGATTCTGAAAATGGATAGTAAACCTTAAATTATAAGTTATATTTATATATCTTAATGAAAGAACATCACATATTCTTTTCTTTGACAAGTTCTAAATTTTTAGCTTTTTATTTTGTGTAATTTTAAACTTTTGAGAGTATTTTGTCTAATTTTTAAAACTTTTTGTTTTTTGTAATACTTCATGTAATAAGCTGATACTACGGAGCTGTTTCATATATTTTATTAATCTTATTTAAATTGTTGACATATAGATAGTTCATAGAGTATTATGATAAGATATAAGTATGATTAGGATAAATTATAATTTAAATTAAATATTTAAAGTAGCATAGTATAATTTTGACTATGGAAAGCTTTTTCCGAACTCGTGCTTTTAAAGGGAGTATGATTTTTTTTCTTAATTTTTCTTTTTTATAATTTTTAGAATGACTTTTGTCTTTTAAATTTGTTTGGTGGATTTTGTAAATATCTCATCCACATTATGTAGATTTGTGGGTCTACGTTGTTCTCGGGTTCGATCTTTGGGGTAGCCATTATTTGTCTTATTAATTTATTTAGTTTTTGCATATACGCCATTCATTTTTTAGATATTTGTAAATTTGGCGTTTAATAATTTTATTTAGATTTACATTTTAATTTAAATTGTATCATTATCTTCGTACCATGTATATTCAATAAGAATTCATTAATTTATCAACTTACTTTTACTTAATAGAATGATATTTGAATTCCAAGGGTATTTTTGTCTATCAAAAGATTTTTCCGAACTCGTGCTTTTAAAGGAAGTATGATAATTCTTATACGAGTTAATTGCGGATGGAGCCCCTTAGTAATTCTCTATTGCTGGTATTACTCCTTGTAATCTGACTTGTGCGAACAGACGCTCTGTACTATTTACTCAATTATAGATAGACTTAGCAAACTTTTTCGACTCTTCTAAAAATCAAAAAGAACAAGTGCAGATCTATCCACATGCCACCAACAGTTCTAGAGCGATGTATATCCGCCTCCACGGAACCAAATCTTTTAAAAGTTAAAAAAAAGGTTCTCCTATCTACACAATAAGACCTATAGAGCGTCTCACGACCCTAGAGGGTTCTATTCACAATTAATCTTTTTATAAAATATCATATCATTCTCCCTTTAAAAATACGAGTTCTGAAAAATCTTTCGGTAAACAAAAATACCATTGTAATTCAAATACTAATCAATTAGGACAAATTTTCGAAACAGTCCTATTTGAACTTTTATTTGCAAAAAACGGCCCCTTTCAAACTTAATTATAAAAACCGACCTGGTTTGAGCCCTGTCGTTGAAACCAGGTCGGTTTTTAAAAATTTTTTTAAGAAACTTCACGGGAGTTTAACTCCTGTGAAGTTTAGTATATTTTTAAACTTCACGGGAGTTCAATTCCCGTGAAGTTTAATTTCTTCAAAAATCTTCATAGGAGTTGAACTCCCGTGAAGTCTGCTAGAGGTTTAAAAACTATCACGGGAGTTCATCCGCATGGAGAGTTACAGAACGCAAATTTCTCAGAGAACCGCTCTCCTGGGAAATTTAGAATTGCAACTCCCGTGGAGTTTGCGACGCTCGCCTATATAAACGGGCGCGTACTCAGACCAGACTGAATCTTATTTCTCACGCCGCCGCCCCAAACCCTTGCCCTCTCTCCCTCGTTGTAATGACCGTAAAATTTTAATACTGGTTTAAATAATTTTTCTGGTATTTAAGTATTAAAATTTTATTTTTAAAAGAGTCTTTATATTTTTCCTAATTTTCTAGAATTTTCTACGATTTAAAAATCCGATTTTATATTTATTTTAATAGTTTGGATAATTATAAATTTAATTTTTACGGTGAAAACTTTTTAAATTAATATTTGTTACTTATTATTGTTGTTATTATTATTATTATTATTAATTATCTGGTATTAATATTTTTAGCTTGCACCATTATCCCCTATCTCTATTTGTAGCTATCAACTGATCAGCACGATAGTCAATCTGTTAGCTGGCTTTTTCCCAGATTCCCTTATATCAGCGATTCTCTCTCCTATCAATATTTTTCTCTCTCTCTCTCTCTCCAATAATTCATTCTCTCCCTCACCCCCTACACCACTTCCCTAATTTCCTCCTCATTTCACGCAACTCCCCACCTCGTGTTTCCCCCACTCCTCAAAAATCCCCCACGCAGCTCTCTCTCACTCAATCTCACTCTCATTTCTCTCTCGCACACCCTCACTTCCGTGTCCCCTCCTCTCTCTCTCCTCTATTATTACACTCACCCTCTCTCTCGTTCTCATCTCTCACTCCAGCTCTCTCTCCTCATCTTTCGTTCTCTCTCTCTATCTCCAAGCAAACCCAACTCTTACCGTGTCCACCAGCTCACTCCCTCACTCATCATCTCTCTTCATCACCCCATCACCTCGTGCTCCTCCTCCGTTCATCCAGCCGCGCCAAACTCCACCCTCCTCCGAGCTCATCTCAGCGAGCTCCA
>NC_033797.1:131475194-131493454 GCF_001876935.1 Asparagus officinalis | reverse complement strand
TTCCAAGCCCCGCCGAGCTCAGACGATCAACCTCCAGCGCCGAGATCCCTCCACCAAGCTCTGCCTCGCCGTGCCTCAGCTCACCACCGCCTCGCTGCACCTTCGCCTCCACCCACAGCTACCCCCTTGCTCAGCGCCCCACTCCCTCTGTTCACCACCCACGCTCGCTGTCGACCCCGCCCCGCATCACCGCCGCCTCCTAGACATATCGCCACCGACGCGGGCGACCCCCTCTACAGTCCACGATATACCCAAGGCAAGATCCTGCTCTTCTTGACTCGTAATTTCCTATTTATATCTGTCGTTAATTAGTTGCCTAAATTAGATTATGAATTATTATTAACTGCGTGGGCTTGTTGATGAATTGGTGAATTATCCGTTTATGTTGATTTATATCTTTTTATTATCTGCGTGTGTTTGATGAATAATATTGAATGGATAGAAATTATGTGATAAATAGTATTTTCAGAACCAATATAATAAATTAAAGAATTTATTTTGGGTAACAGGATTATTTTAGATTAATTATAATATTTTTAGAATTTATGTTGTGGAAGAAAATTATTTTAGAATGATAAATATTTTTAAAGAAGTTTTTTGAAAAAGTAATATTTCTGTCATGTAGACTCTGTTTATGATCTATAATTCTTAATATTGATTATCTGATATGCTACGATATTATTACATGTGATTAGTTGCATTGATTATTCCTGGCTGTGTTTGAGAACCTTAGTAGTTCATGACTTAATGGCCTTGTGCGTCATGAACAGACCTAGTGACATGTGTGGGTGTGTTTAGGTGGTGAACCATAGTTTTAATAAGGATTATGATCGTTGATTTAGAAAGAACGAGAAGAGTTGGGATGGGGAAGTTAATGTTCATGTGATCGGATAAGGCTGTTGATGTATTTTCCAGACTTGTACCAGAGACCTGTTTCGTCCTGGGGTAGGTTTGTTGGACAAAGTGGCCTGTTTCGTCACTTTGATCCGTGACTTGTTTCGTCACCTGAGCTTTGCCGCCTGAGTTCGGATCGGGCCGAGATCAGATTGCGTGTAGTCCTCTAGCCGCCTGTTTCGCAGGATTGGATGCGCGTAGGGGATTTGTGAATAGCCAGTTATCCGGTGATAGGAGCGTTGACTCTGTGTGAGATGTGACCAGTGACCTGTTATAGGATGACTAGTTACTTGATCTCGTTTCTAGGCTAGGTATGACTTTTTGTGAGATACGGATCAGTTGTATTATCTTTTCATACATAGATCGGGATAATATTTAATTATCTATAATTTGAGACATATGGTATATACATGAGGGTTTCCTTGTTTGGATTATTTCGCTCGACGTACTACGTCTCTTGTTATAGATTTTTAAGTATTAATTCTATCTATTTGTATGACATGGTGACTTGGATGATTATTCTGATTGCTAGCTGCATGATTTCGTTACCGATTGATTTACGGATTCTTATGATTATCATGTTTTGGTAGTGGATTTGTATGTTGATTTTGTTGGATTTCCAGTTGCACGTTTTTTTGTCATTTCTGTTATCGTATCATTTCTCACTTTGGATTTCCGTTTGTTCTATTTTCTTTGTGGGGTTGGGTCTTGCCGTGCGCCATGCACCTGACGTACACCTATTTTCTCTGGTGTACGTCAGATTTAGGAGATGAACAGCCTCAACAGGAGCCAGAGGATTCTCAGCAGGAGTGCCTTGAGATCATCAGGAGCCAGAGGATTCTCAGCATGAGTGCCTTGCAGACGTAGCAGAAGAAGGAGCAGAAACTTAGTCATTTCCTTTCAGTTTGTTTTGTATCACCTTCATTTCCTTTTGATCAGTGTATTTTTATATTCTTTAGTATTTCATTCAGATAGTTTTGTATAAGGGCATGTTGACCCGGATTTTATGTCTGGGATGAATATTCATTGTGATATGTATTATTTTATTTTGTGTTGTTTATTATATTCTTGTTGATTGTGATCGGGGACCTGTGACTTCGCATTGTATTTATTTCCAGACGTATATATATCTTCTCAATCTAATACGTCGTGGGCTTGTTCACGTTCCGATTCTCGGGTATTTTGGGAAGCGGGGCGTGACACTCGTCCCAACCGTCGCTGCCCCAGGCCATTTCCGACCGCCTCCCCTCATTTCCGACCGCCTCCCCTCATTTCCGACCGCCTCCCCCCATTTCCGATCGTCGGCACTGCCTTTGTCGCCGGAGTTCAATAGATTGAAGGTAAAATCCTCCCAAAAAAATTTATTCTCTCAATTTCTTTTATTTTCTCACTATTTCATGTTGATTACACGTAAAAAATTAGATTTTAGAATTTCATTATGAATTATTTATTAATTTTGTGAAGAAAACTTAAGTAATTTTGTCGATTTAGAGGGAAATTTATCAATAATGTAAAAATTAGTGTTACTACATATGTATGACATCAAATAGATTTTAGAATTTCATTGTGAATAATTTATTAAATTTGCTCAGAAAAATTAAATAAATTTGTGGATTTGGAGGTGAAATTATAAAAAATGTAAAAAATAGTGTTATATGACTTCAATTAGATTTTAGAATTTAATTATGAATACTTTATGAATTTTGTGAAGAAAAATTAAATAATTCTGTGGATTTAGAGGTTGAACTATCAAAAATGAAAAAAATTAGTGTTATTACATATGTATGACATCAGTATATGAATTTGGGTAAAATTATGGTTCCCTAAAATTGATATAGGATTTAATGGTAAGTAGCAATCAATTTTTAAAGTCTTTTCGCTCAATATTGATCTTGAATGTTTTACTCTTCAGAGGTAATGATGAACGATCATATTGTAATTTTGTGTTCGTATGATGGGAAGATTAACTACCTCGAAAATAATATGCCCGTTTATGAAGGAGGTGCGACGAGACCGTTGTTTATAACAAAATCGTGTACTTTCGATGAGTTGGTTAATGAATTACACAAACTTACATTAACCAACTCACGTGAGTATTACCTCAATGTTATTTGCAATTATCCTGTTGTGGAAAACAGGACAAGCAGCATTCAAATATCAAGTGACTACGATATGAGTCTCATTGGAGTCTTACATGACGAGAAGCGTTCGATCGAATTGTTCATTGAAAAATATCAAAGGAATTTGGGTAAATTGTTGAATTATGATGGAATGTACTCCCGCATGTTGGAGGACCATGATGTTGATTCCGTTGGCTTTTTATCTCCTCAACAAGATGAATGTTGGACACAATCATAATATATGAGCAGTCCTTCGTTTGTGGGCACTTCGAATGCTTTCGATACTAACACGGGAGTTCAAGAAGATAATGCAAGCGTTGAATCTGAGAATGATGATGAAGAGGAGGGCTTACAAATTAATAACATGACATTGATAGATCGTGATGAAGGGGCCAACAACCACATTGACGGGTGTTATGCTAATAATGACTATGTTGTCTTAGAGGATCCGCCGCCCGATGAACTTCAAGGAGAAGAATGGATTGATAACTCCATGATGGAAAGTGTTCCTATTGGCACTAATAGCGGTCATGATACACAGGGCGATGACTTCTCATTCGTGAAGGGAGATCTTTATGAGAGTAAGGAGAAATTGATCCATACGCTTCGCTCGTATGCCATTACAAAAAATGTCAAGTTTAGGCCAACAAAATATAACATAACAAGCTATAAGCGGTTTGTTTTTATCGCAAAGATTGTGAAGATAAAGATCTTGGTGGACACTACGACGGGAATGCGAATTGTCCTTGGAAGCTTAATTCATGTTCGGGTGTAAGAGTAGGTGGGCATTTCAAAATCGTGGCGTATCACGGAGTTCACACATGTAGCAATCCTCGATTGGAGATGAATAACAAGCATGCATCCTCTTTTTTTATATATCGATTGATTTTACCGCATCTGAGGGAGGATCTTGATCTACGGCCGAAAGATATTCGTCTTTTAGTGTATAAAGCGATCAACTTGGATGTATAATATAATAAGTGTTGGAATGCTAGGAGGAAGGCGATGATAAAAATATTTGGGGATTGAGACAAATCTTATGAGATCTTACCGCATTATCTTGAAGCACTCAATGATAAAAATATTTGGGGATTGAGACAAATCTTATGAGATCTTACCGCATTATCTTGAAGCACTCAAAATAGAAAATCCTAGGACTGTATATGAAGTTTCATCAGACCCTCTTGATGGCGAAGAATGACGATTCACATGTGTATTTTGGGCATTTGGGCCTTGTATTAAGGGTTTCCAATATTGCCGTCCTCTTCTTAGCATTGATGGCACCCACTTATACGGCAAATACAAAGGCGTTTTGCTTGTTGCCACTGGAGTTGACGCGGATGGCGGTTTGTTTCTTTTGGCGTTTGTAGTGGTTGATGTTGAAAACACAGAGAATAAGGTATAGTTTTTTACATGCATACGATATCATATCCCTCGTGTGGGGGCGCGACCGATTATATTCATATCTGCTAGGATGAAAGGAATTCCAAGAGCACTCCAACAATATTTTCCGTCACCACATGTACATCGTTATTGCTTGCGACATATTAGGGACAACTTCAAGAAGAAATATGGGAACGGTCAGGTTCAATATCTTCTTTGGCAAGCCGGCTGTGCAACAGAAAAATTAGTTTATGACCAAATACGAGAGAGGATTAAGTTTATTTCTCGAGCTGCACATGATTGGATCGATACTAGTTTGGGACCACACAATGTTGATAAGTGGGCTTTATGTGAAGATGGCGATCGATACTAGTTTGGGACCACACAATGTTGATAAGTGGGCTTTATGTGAAGATGGCGGGAGACGGTTCGGTATGATGACTACGAACGCTTCAGAGAGTTTCAATGGCGTTCTCAGGGGAGCATGCGGTATGCCAATACAGTCACTAGTTGCTAAAATATTTTACAGACTTAATAACTTCTTTCTACGACATCGCATACGTGGTGAAAATATCCGCTCAGAGCTCACACCGAAGGCAAAACATCTTTTGTATATATTCCTTAGCATTGGCACTAATTTTAATTTTTCTCAATATACTTAATCAATTCTTTTTTACGTGCAGCCCGTACCAGACATCACCATGATCGGGCATTCCCAGAGTCATTTGGCTTGGGTCATTGAGGATGCGAGAGTACTAGAGCTGATCGCTCAGGACGGTTTTCGGGAGTGTTCGACGGTTCGATCTATTAGGCTTGATTGGTCGCTTATCACTACACTGATTGAGAGGTGGAGGCCAGAGACCAATATCTTTCACATCATATAGGGGAGTGCACCATTACCTTACAGGACGTGGACGTCATACTTGGGCTCCGGATCGATGGACCGGTAGTTACGGGCACCGATGATCATAGTTGGCTCGAGATATGTGCTAGGATTCTTGGCTAGGTTCTCGACTTGAGGAGTGGTGCGATGAAGCTATAGTGGCTTCGTCAGATATTTCAGGGCAACATACCAGAGGATGCCAGTATGAAGACGCTTCAGTTTCATGCTCGTGCGTACATATTGCACTTAATAGGGTGCGTGCTTTTTTCCTGATGTGAGCAAGACTCTTGCACATGCACTATG
Organism: Asparagus officinalis; assembly: GCF_001876935.1. Classification (NCBI taxonomy): domain Eukaryota; kingdom Viridiplantae; phylum Streptophyta; class Magnoliopsida; order Asparagales; family Asparagaceae; genus Asparagus; species Asparagus officinalis. The sequence continues at coordinate 131,487,871 of NC_033797.1, read as the reverse complement.
ACTACCACTGCTGGAGGATTTTAACGTATGCGGCGCACTATCGTGGGGCAGTACGGTGTTGGCATACTTGTATCGAGAATTGGGTAGAGTATCTCTGATGCAGAATAAAGAATTTAAGGAATGCTGCACATTGATACAGATTTGGTCATGGGAGCGCATTCATATTGGACGCCCTACTTTACTTGTGCACCTTGACCTATAGGGGCAGTTTCCTTTGGCATATAGGTATAATTGTACACACAAATTTTATTCGTACTGTATTTGTACTTATATATTCTCTATTCTGCATATAGGTATAACGTACGGTACGGTAAGTACCGATCAGCGATGCGTCATCGTGAGTTTTACCGAAATGAGCTTGATGGCCTCCAACACGAACGTGTAATTATAAATCTCAAGTCGTTATGAATATTATTGTTTTGTTGTTGATACTGATAAATATTTTATTTTATTTCAGTTCAAGTGGAGACCCTATACACCATCGGAGCTCGATATGCAATCTCTTACACCCATCTGCCGAGATACTCTCGACTTGTGGAGAGCCAGAGTTCCATTGATTTGTTAGGAGATCGTGGAGATGCATGTACTTGACCGTGTGCTACGGCAGTTTACGCTCTCTCAGCATGTGCCAGATCCTGTCGAGCAGATCGATCGTCGGTGGTGACCTACATCGCACCGTACCGACTGGGCCGTAGTCCGTGCGGCCTACATAGACAGGTGGGCTCACAGGTGGGATTTCATCCAGGATACGAGGCTCACAGTTGTTGACTATATCGCGTATATGCATTGGTATTGGGATATCACACGTACATGGATCACGTGTGACCTATAGCCATCAGCTGGACACATGCCACGCCCACCGACAGACAGTTACATCCTTAGTGGGATGAACGAGAGAGATTACGTCAGTTTCTAAGTTAAATTATAATTTTTTTTATCAATTTGGTACGTAATAAATTGTTTACCTCACAGGTCCGTGCTTTTGATAGCATTGAGGCTGATATTGATGCGCACGTGCCTGAGATTCAGCATTCGGTGGCGTTAGGACTCCTCAACAGGATCAAGAAGACCATAGCGCAGGTGTTTCATAAGACTCACGTCGACGAGTTCGCAGGCCGTGAGGACAGGTCTTGATCATTTGGGCAGGCGTACATTCGGCGCAGACGGCTACGTGACGATGATACTGGCACTTCGTATGCCGATGGAACCGGCACTTCGCATGCTGATGGAGCCGACACTTCTCAGCCTCATACACAACCGGATACTCAGATAGTCGAGGCTCATCAGTAGGACCGCGGGGGGCAGGGAAGAGCGAGGGGAGGGGGAAGAGAGGGAGAGGAAGGAGAGGAGCTATATTGGGTTGTATTTGAACTTATTTTGTTAAAATTTGTAACTTTTATGAATTTTCAAATGCTATACTTTTGTGAATCAATTATTGTTCATATATATACTCTTTTTGAGTATTGTTTGATTCGTACGTGTTTAAATCATATATATATTGTAGTAATTATTGTTAATAGGTAAATAGTTATATATATGAGTTAAAATAGGTAGATGTATACAAAACATGCACAACACATCAGCCTGTGCATATTTAGTAAAACCTGCAGCTTCACGGGAGTTGAACTCCCGTGAAGTTGCAGTGTAAATTTCCCAGAGAGCGACTCTCTGGGAAATTTGTCCTGTAACTCCACAGGAGTTGAACTCCCATGGAGTTTGTAACACTCTAACAGACTTCATGGGATTTTAACTCCCGTAAAGTCTGTTGTGTTGGTAAAACTTCACGGGAGTTTAACTCCCGTGAAGATTTTTGAAGAAATTAAACTTCACGGGAGTTGAACTCCCGTGAAGTTTTAAAAAAATACTAAATTTTACGGGAGTTGAACTCCCGTGAAGTTTCGTAATTTTTTTCTTCAGAAACCGACCTGGTTTCAATGACAGGGCTGAAACCAGGTCGGTTTTTATAATTAAGTTTGAAATGGGTCATTTTTTACAAATAAAAGTCCAAATAGGACTATTTTAAAAATTTGTCCTAATCAATTAAGTAAGAGTGAGTTAATAAATTGATGAATTCTTATTGGATATACATAGTATGAATATAAAGATATAGTTTAAATTGAAATGTAAACCTGAATGAAATTATTAAATGCCAAATTTATAAATGTCTACAAGATGAAGGACGTATATGCAAAAACCAAACAAATTAACAAGACAAATAATGTATGCCCAAAGGTCGAACCTAAGAACAGTCGAACCCAAGAACAACGCAAACTTACAAATATACATAATATGGACAGAATATTTGGAAAATCCATCAAACAAATTAAAGAGACAAAAGTCATTCTCAAAATTATAAAAAAGGAAAATTAAAACAAACAGTTACGATCCGAGAACACAACGTGATGATTTCTCACCGACTAAAATTTAAGTAGTTCATGGTGCTATATAATTAGTTTCAAAGTTTAATTATAAGTTTAATTATACTATTATTATTTACATAGAACTCTATTTATAATTGTTATCTGTTTCGGGTTCTTTTGTATTGCAATTAACACATATTACAATGCAAAAAATTTAATGAACCAAAGGAATTTTTTTTTCCTGGGGGTTCTTTTTCGTCTAGCGGTAGAGTGTCAATTTTGTACTTTGTTGACTCGTTGACTAAGACGATGGATCTTTTGTTGTTGATGAGTATTAGATTGCTTGGGAGTTAGCTCAGTCTTCTCTTAACAATAGCTCTCGATGGGATCACAAATACGATGCGTGTGTAGCTTTTTTTCACTAAAAAACTTGTAGGCCAGAGTTTTTACCTCTCGTATGCCTCTGCGTGTGCATGGCGGTCTCCGTGTGTCTAAAGTGGATGATCTCCTCTCCATTTATAGGCTAAAAGAGAGTTAATGGACCCTTTAATTGTGAATTAAGTGGCCATTAAAGTAGGAGTTAGTGGAGAGCGGTTATCCCCTAAAAATAGCTCTGAAATGGCTATTTGGGCGAACTTCGCGGACTTCGGCGAAGTTCGCTGAAGACGTGGATGAAGGTCGCATCAGACTTGAGCGCGCCTTCTTCGAAAATGGATGAGTTGGTCCATGCGGGCGAAGTTCGTTAGTTGATAAACTTCTCCTACAAGTTCAAATTTAGCTGAGAATTTAACTCTAGGTTTGGCCGACTAATGACGCCTTTCGACTTGATCTAGGATTTGAAATACTTTGGGTGGATAGACAGAGGTGTAGTGTTCAACATGGCTTGAGTTGTCTTACTTAGGTGAAAATTTGTCTTCATCCGTCTACTTAGGGGCTGTTTGGATGCTTTTAGGAAACTAGAGTATTTATGACACAAAGTAGAAAGTGGTCATCCACCTCACCACTTTCCATTCGAGTGTTTACATTGTTTGGTTAGGAATCTTTGTGAATCCTAAAATAATAGTATTACATTGTTTGGATAGTATAATGTAAACTAGAGTATTTATGATACAAAATGGAAAGTGGTTATCCACCTCACCACTTTCTACAAGGTTTTGACTTTTATTTTTATTTTTTTGGACACATTTATGACATTGTGTCAGCTTTCCAACAAAACCACTTCTAATTTTGATGATTTTACTTTCGGTAACATTTCATTAAAATGGGTAAGCTTTTCATGTAAAAGAGAATTTAAACAAACAATATAAAGTGATGAAAGCTAACATTGATATCCACTTTTTACATTTTTCATTATTTTACATGGTAAAAACATACAACCAAATTGAAAGGCGAGTAAAATTTCAGCTTTGACTAGTCAAAGGTGCTGATTCAACTCACGTGCCCCGCCCGTGATAACAACGGCCTCTCGGCCCCTTTCCCCTTCAAATCTCGCGCGTCATCTCTCCACGTCGCCCTCCAAAATCAAAAGACCCACCATCAGCTCCGCCCTCTCTCTCGAGTCTCAACCCTATCCGATCCATCCCCCATTTTTTCCCTCCCTCCCAAAATCCAAGAATCAAAAGCAAGAGAAACAAACACAGGAAAAAAAACCCCGAAATGGTTCTCCCCTTCGAGGAGCAAATCATCGGCGATCTCTCACGACCCAACGCGGCCTAGCCGCTCATCTCTCCGGGCCCACTCCCCTCCCCTCCCTCATCTCCTCCTCCTCGCTCCACCACCCCTCCTCAGGCCTCCCTCTCCTCCTCTTCCGCTCCGACGCCCAAATCCCTATCCAAAAATTCCGATCCCTAACCCTAACCCCGCCAAAACCCTAACCCTAACCTAACCCTAACGCCAGCGAACACTCCCCTCCGATCAGCGCTGCCCTCACTCTACCCTCCGGCCGCATCCTCTTCCTCACCCCCGAGTCCTCATCGCCGATCTCCCTCCTCGGGCCGCGTTCCCGCCAACCCGTCTCCTCTCCTCATCCTCAACGGCCCCACCGCTCTCCGATGTCTTCGACTGAATCCTTCATCGCTTCGCCTCTCCGGGTCGAACCCCGCGAAGCCCCGTCTTCGCGTTCTCCGACAAGGCGCACGCCATGGCGGCGGTTCGCAGCGTGGCAGGGATCATTGAATGGCCTATTTTGTGTTAGAAAGCGCATCTTTGGCCGAGGTTTCATGTTGCGTGTCAGGTGCGGATCTCGAGAGGGCCCGCGCCGCGTGTTGTGACGTGAGGCGTGCCGGTTCGCCCGGCTGGCCGATGCACAAGGAGTGATCTCTCAGGCCCACAATCTGTGTCAGGCGCACGAGTTTCTGGAGAGAATCGGGCCGAAACTGAGGTGCAGACTCTGATGTCGTGCTGAAGCGAGCTACTGTGGAAGGTATCGTGGCGAACGAACCCATGTCTGAAGATAGCTCGTCACCGTGCGAACTCTTCACCCGCTGTGTGTTGAGGACTTGACGGTGGAGAATGGGCTGTTTAAGTCGTTTGATGAGATTGTGAGGCGGCAGCTTGATCCGATATGGCATACGATTGGGAGGAAGACGAAGCAGCTGGTTAGTGATCTGAGGACGCTGAGGAAGCTGTTGGATTATCTTGTGAGGTAATGGGTTTGATGGAAAATTGTCAGCTTTGTTGGATTTAATGGCCTTTTTGATGTTGGGTTTGTGAGCTTTAGGTATGATGCTGTGACGTACTTGAAGTACTTGGATACACTGAGAGTTTCAGAGGGCGTTCGATCGGTTTGGATGTTTGCAGAGTCAAGCCACAAGATCTTCGAGCTTGCGAAGAGGAGGGTTTATCAGGTGGTTCGGGCTGATGGAACGAGAATTGCTTCAGTTGCTAAGAACAAGAAGAAGAGGAAGATGAATGATAAAAGCAAGAAAGAGAAAGAAAGTGGTAAGCATTTGATTCAATCCTTTTTCCTTTTTCAATGAATTAGCATAGATTAGCAGCAAAAGAATTAGAGGTGAACAATCACTTGAGTTCATGGGTTGGCCCTTTATTCATTGAACTATACTAGATATCAATTTAAATTTGTTAGTGATCCTTCTTATTAGAAAATGGAGTTTCCTCTTCTAATTTGCTGGATCCCACTGTCGGTGTGGTGTTAGATGAAGTCTTGGAAGAAGCACCCAAATGGAAGGTCTTACGCGTAAGTGAGTTCCTTTGCTTTGGTAAGCTTCTTTTTAATTTGCCACTCTGCATTTACTTTCTTGTGGGTTTTTGAAACAAATCTTGTTTATGATTTGTGCTTCAGTGGATGACTTGAGCTAGATCACAAATTTGATAATGCTATTTACCCATATATGCATCTCATCTGTGTTTGGGCTAGTACCTTCGCATGGGGCTTTAAGTATAAATTAGTAGCTTTTCCATGCCTAATTTACTACTGTTCCATTATGCAATTTGCATTTCTAAGCCATGTTAAATGGACAAGATAGTATAGATATATATTATATATAATTTGTTGGAGATTGAAATTGAGGCCTGTGCAGTGAGAAAGTTTAGTGCAATTCTCATTTGAGGTAATGTTTACCATGTTAGCAGGAAGTGTATAATCTGAATGATACATATTTTCAGGAGTTGCTGGAAGAAATAGAAGAAGAACGGCATAAGGAAGCTTTGTCAAGACAAGAGCAGAATATGGTTGAAAATGTTGAGGATAATACTGACATCGTTTTGGTAGCTTGTAAAGATGAACTCTCATGTTTGCAGTTGGAAGATTGTATATCGAAAGGCCCACATAAGGTATACATTAAGAGCTTTAACCTTTTATATGAAATAAATGTTCAATATTTTTATCCATTAACAGCACATGTCAAATGCCTTTCTTGTATGGGTCCTTTATTCAATCTCCTTTGTTTTTCCAATACTCATTGGTTACTAATTCCAAATTTATCCCGCCCACACATGTTACCATATTTTTTTCCTAGCCCTGGATGGCTTATCCATTATGCTCTTATCTTTTCTGCTTACGTTGCCTCTCGCGTGTTTCCATTTCCATTTCTTCCTGTTAGGCTGCCGTCTTTTCTGCTGTTGTGATCATCGCTCTTGAATTCCTTTTATTCTATATATTAGTTCCTCCTATTATTTGTTTTCTGTAAAACAAAAGCATTGTGTTTACACCAAATTGAATGCAATTTACATCATAATCTTTACTTGACCATTCCTTTAAATAGGAGTAGTCTTTCTTTAGCCCTGTAGAGGTGATTTCTTAAAGGGTAAACTCTGAAGATTACATAGAAGCTTTGGAATAATCTATGTTCTTTTAATTTATTATCCATAGTGATCTCATATTTGATCGGATACTGGATGCTGAATCGCTCCTTTCTGCCTGTAGGTCATGCGGGAAGAATGGGAGAAGTACTTGTTGGGTAAGGCTGAGTTGCATAGCTTGCGTAAACGCAATAAGAAAAGATCTCAGGATCCTAAGGGCTTCGGGGTACTTGATGGAGTAGCTACTGGGCCTTCTGAGAACACAGAAGCTAGCAGCATATCCAAGCTGGAAAATGATGCCTTACTGGCTGCAGCATCAGAGATTAGCAATTTAAATAAAGAAGAAATCAGTGTAGGGCACAATTCTGAGCCACGTACGAGGAGAGGGAACTATGGAAGAGGAAGGGGGAGAGGAAAGTCCAGGAATTTAACACCAAGTGCTCGAGTTTCTGAAAACCAAAGGGACAAGCTATCAGAAAAAGAAAATAATAAAATTGATCAAGGAAGAGGAAGGGGGAGAGGAAAATCCAGGGAATCAACAGAAAGGGCTCAAGTTGCTGAAAAGCGAAGTGAGAAGCCATCAGAAAAAGAAAATAATAAAATTGATCAAGACGGTATGGAAACAGAAGGCCAACATGGGGAAGCTGATATAAGACTTGGAGGCAGTCTTGAGGAAGCGACCTTAGCAAATGCATCTGATGGTAAAATTGTTCTTCAAAGAAATGAGCCAGAGTCTTCTGCAACAGAGTCAAGTGATACAAAACCGCTTCCACCTGTTCAGTTTTATGCTCTAGAAAGAGATCAGCACATTCTTGGCCTTTGGAAGCCATCTGTAATTATCGTTTATCATCCAGACATGAGTTTTGTTCGGGAAATTGAAGTATACAAGGCTGAGAATCCTTCAAAAAAGTTGAAGGTGTACTTTTTGTTTTATGAAGATTCTACAGAGGTGCAAAAATTTGAAGCAAGCATACGTCGGGAAAATGGAGCATTTGAATCTTTGATTAGGCAGAAATCCCTGATGATGATCCCTGTTGATCAGGTTTTAGTTGCTTCCACCCTGTGCCTTATCTTATCGTTTTAGTTATTGAAGGATTATCTTTTAAATTTATGATTTTCGGCTTACTGCATGGCAGTGTGCTTATGCTCATATAGCGTTAAACTTATAATTGCAAGGCATTTGAAATTCAGATTTTACCCTTATAATTGAAGAATTGGAATTCTGCCTCTCTCTTTTTCTCTTACATTTCTGCTACATTCTTTCCACATTCTTAGTGTTGTCCTAAATTCTCGACAATTAGAGAAAATAATTTAAAATAATTTTCAACTTTGGCAGCTAGTGATTATCTCCGACGCAGAGTTTAAATGATTAAATTATGCATGCACATTGAGAACAATCGATAAAATCATATTTTACACACACACACACACACACACACATGTATGCATGTATGTGTGTATGTGTGTGTGTGTGTGTACACACACACATAAATACATACATACATACATATAATTTACTATAGGAGCATCCAAGTGTATCTTCTTTGTGTATGTAGTACAGATGCTTTAATTCTGAAGTCATGGCCATGACAGTCAACACCAACGCTTATCACGCCGACTCGTTCAGATTTGACTCATACACACATAAATACATACATACATATAATTACTATAGGAGCATCCAAGTGTATCTTCTTTGTGTATGTAGTACAGATGCTTTAATTCTGAAGTCATGGCCATGACAGTCAACACCAACGCTTATCACGCCGACTCGTTCTGATTTGTCTGACTCATAGTTAAACGTGTTTTCAATTGTGTATACATGTTTTTATTTAGGATATGTGATGCACACTTCTTGTAGTCATATTTCACATTTCTCATGCACGTATTCAAAATGCATGTTTGAGATTTCCATTTACTTTCATTTATACACATGGTCATAATTTTGTGGAGAACTCCGAAAATACATACATATAATTTACTATAGGAGCATGCAAGTGTATCTTCTTTGTGTATGTAGTACAGATGCTTTAATTCTGAAATCATGGCCATGACAGTCAACACCAACGCTTATCACGCTGACTCGTTCAGATTTGTCTGACTCATAGTTAAACGTGTTTTCGATTGTGTATACATGTTTTTATTTAGGATATGTTATGCACACTTCTTGTAGACTTGTAGTCATATTTCACATTTGTCATGCACGTATTCAAAATGCATGTTTGAGATTTCCATTTACTTTCATTTATACACCATGGTTATAATTTTGTGGAGAACACCGAAAATAATTTTGACTTGTATAAAAATATGATAGAACTAGATATGTCTAGCTACTTATAGAGAGTTAAGGATCAAAGCTTTTTCCTTTTGTGAAGTCATTAACATGTATGGTAAACCAAGATTTTAGTATATATTATCATTGGTATATTATATATTAGAAATAACTATATGGAGTCTTGGTGCATGAACCTGTTTGTGTATGCATGTATATAAACTCACCTTCTATTATGTATATATAGTTTTTGTCGTGTTAATTGTATTCTGTGTCTTGATCCTATAAGGAATTGCTGTGTCCTTTATCCCATGTCCATCCATATTGTATCCATGTCGAATGTCTATGCTTCTTAACTTCTTGCTCCTTCTAGGATGGGCGTTGTGTTGGACCTACTATTTGTGAGCCGCAATCACTTACTTCACAGAACTCTCTAACTAGAAAGGCAGGTGGTAGAAAGACAGTGGAGAAAGAAATGCAGGTAGATCCTTTGTGGAATTTCATAAATTGTTTTTTCGTGGATATAACTGATATTTCCTTATTAAAGGTGAAATCATGAACCTCCAGCTTGACTTTTTTGCAGGTCATAGTGGACATGAGAGAGTTCATGAGCAGTCTTCCTAATGTTCTGCACCAAAAAGGCATGCGAGTCATACCTATTACTTTGGAAGTTGGCGATTATGTACTTTCACCATTAATTTGTGTTGAAAGAAAAAGTATTGGAGATCTATTTCAAAGTTTTGCATCAGGACGCCTCTACCATCAGGCGGAGATGATGAACCGCTATTATAAAATACCTGTGCTTTTAATTGAGTTCTCACAGGACAGGAGCTTTTCCTTCCAGGTGCATGCACTGGACCTTAGAACATGCTTTCTCGTTTTACATTTTTTTGTAATGTTTTTGATCCTGCTAGTTGGGAAATTATCTAGTTAGGCATCCTGAGGAAGCAAGTATAATATTGCTTTTAGAGACTGCACTGTACAAATTACGAAAACATCATCCGCAGCGCCTAGTTACTTTCCTGAATTCTTGTCTGTATGGCCAGTCCTACCGTCAACAAGTTATTAATATTTTAACTTGTCAATACTCTAAGCACTGAGAAGAGTATATTATAACTTCCAAATGTCAACTCAAACCCAACTTTACAAATTCATCTACTTCTAATAGCTCTCTATTTCTTCCTCCTTTCTTCCTCTTCTCTTCTCCTGTGCTTCTCATTGGGCAGAAGCAATCATCCGCCTTAGCAATGAATTGAAATAAACTTCTTGGCATCTCTTAGGCATCAGCCTAGGTGCTTAGGCATTTGGTGTCGGTCCGGCGCCTAGAAGTGCCCGCCCTTTTTTAACAATTGTTCCTCACCAAAGAAAATCATATTTGTACTTGTATCCGTCATTAGGATGTGCACGCAAATATGGTAAATGACACATCTGATCTGTTTGCACCCTTAGTCTACATTTTCGTGTGAACTTCTTTGTTGAGTATAACTGAAACTCTTTTGTAACTTACTGGGATATGCGTTTGCGACATATATTCTGTTCTTTTGGGCCCTTCTGCTCCTCGGAAGATAGCTTGTAGATACACTCAGTCCTCATGCTCTGCTATGGTCACATTAGGCATGCTGTAGTTGGGGGTGAGCAAACTACAGTGTGAACCGAATAAACCGACCAAACCGCCCAATTTGAGGCAGTTTGGGTCTGTTTTGATAGTGAATCGGTGCGGGTCGGGTCTGTTATTTTTAAATCGGCGTACACCGAAACCGACCGTCTACTCTTTTATTACTTTTGAACTCAGTGAACATCCATTCGTATTCCACGGGCCCACAAATGCACCCAACATGATAGCGATTACAACTTATAGCAAGCTGACACTAATTATTATTTTTTATTAAATATCGTGAGAGAGATCTAGCACTCAATTTCTCTTTTTTCTAGGTTTCTTCTTCCACCTAATGCCTAACAAAGCCATATCCATTATTTCTCTATTTCTCAGCCACTTCTTCTTCTTCTTCAATTGTTTACTTTCCTTGTCTCTTTGTCTTCTTCAATAATTTACTTTACTTTTGTCTTTTGTCTTATATTCGTATATTTGCAAATCCGAGAGCCCTTTGTTACTGTGGTGGTCTCTTGGTGCTGGTGTGGTTTCGGTTGTCGAACCAAAAAAATTTATCTTCTTTTGAACGAGGACTGCCGGAAGATGTGTTTCTCGTATATGTACCACTCCCACTTTTCCAGTATAGAATCAATCAAACTGCACCAATCCAAACCGAACCGATTCATTTCGGTGCAGTTTCGGTTGCTGCAGATGATCGGTGCGGTTTCGGTTGCCAAAAAATTGGTCGAAAGCCGACCGACCGACCGTTTGCTCAGGGCCTAGCTGTAGTTGGTGAAGAAATAAACTTTTAATTACTGTCAAAACATGTTAAGTTATTCACATGCTTGTAACCACCTGGCAATACTAAACTTATAGATTATCACCTATACAAGATATGATTACACTAATCAGTTCGTCACTTCTATCAGTCTGCAAATGATATTGGTGATGATGTTACGCCAACAAGCATAATTTCAAAGCTTTCGTTGCTTGTCCTACATTTCCCTCGCCTTCGGCTTGTCTGGTCTCGTAGTTTGCATGCAACAGCAGAGATATTTGCGTCACTGAAGGCAAACCAGGACGAACCTGATGAGAGCAAGGCCATAAGAGTTGGTGTTCCTTCAGAGGATGGCATTGTGGAGAATGATGTCAGGTAACAGATGTAGGTAGCATTAATGTATCTATTTTATTCTCAAATAAAAAAGAACGAAGGAAAACTCAATATATTCTTCTTTATGAAGTCGTCTTCTTCTTCTATATTCTCTATCAACATGCAAGCTGGTGAATCCTGTTTCTAACAGCGTTATGCCCTCATAGTTATTTGGCTGAAATAAGTTTACAAAATTAAAGCTTTTAGCCGCATGGTTTGAAATGGTCTAAATTTTAGGGAGTAGGTTGTCTATGTGGTGTAATGGTGCAAGGTTAGTCCTCTCCATTCAGAGATACAAAGAAATGTCTTCTCGAATCTTCTCTTTCTTGTATGAAGTTGTTATACACTGGTGGGAGTGGTTGCTGGTATACCGTATTTTTCACCTAGGATTTGATCTTGTTCTGTTACTTTTCTAAGATGTGTTATCTTGAATTGCCTAATTAGGGTTGAAATGGGGAAAACGGTGATGGTTGCTGCTTTAGACTGCAGCCAATTCCTGCATACCTTCATTGCAATTAAGCTGCAGATGAGGAATCAAGAATGATGAGAAAAGGGGAAGTGATTATGGCTAACAACTTGCTGACATAAAGTCAATAATGACAGTTGATCATTTAACTTGCAAACTTAAGACTCATCAACCACAAGGAGCATTCCTGTTGCATATCCTTTAGTTTTGGTACTAATATCTTCTGAGCATCATGATGATTGCATCGTGAATTTTCCATTCCTTTTGCTCATCACTGTCTTTATTAGAGTTCCTGAGACGTTGCAGTTATCAGTATTTTCATTATGCATGGACTAAGTTCTAAGTTTGTGGATTACAGATATTCTTCACGCACATTGGAACCTGAACCATCCTGGAATATTTTAAACTCTAGTTGTTTCATAAATTTTAAACTCAGTTTTTTCTTCTTATAACCATAGATATATAGTTAACACTTGGCAAGTCAATTTTTTTCCTTTGGAAGCTTTGTTGTTTTATTTAGCTTTTTTTTTTGTTTGTTTTGGTTTTTTTTTTGGTGGGGTGGGGGTGGCTGGGGGGGG
>NC_033797.1:131458008-131475022 GCF_001876935.1 Asparagus officinalis | reverse complement strand
AAATCCATATATTATTTACTTTTTTATATGTTTAGTCTATAGAATTTATAAAGTACGCTTATATTGAATTTAGAAATGCTTAGATTATATTTAGGACATGATATTATACATATGCGCACCACCCGATATAGCAATCCGATATTTAGTCAATGTCCCCCGATATATCCCCGATTTTTGCTATCCGATATGAATTTCAGCCATCCGACATGAACCCTGTTAGATAGTGAGAAAATCAGAGGGGCTTACTATTTCATTCATCTCCATGGGTATATATAGGGTTACATATGGGTAATAGGCTAATGGGTTAATGGGTCCTAACCCGATAACCCAAGAACTAATTCTAACACTCCCCCTCAACCTGGAGCATATATATCAATCATGCCCAGCTTGTTACATAGAATGGAAAACACATTAGGTGAAGTAGCTTTAGTGAGAATGTCAGCTAACTGTTCCGAATACGGAGTGAACTGAAGAGATATCACTTTCTTTTCTCAAACATCTCTGACAAAATTACAATCAACTTCAATATGCTTAGTTCTCTCATGAAACACTGGATTCTTTGCAATGTGGATAGCAGATTGATTATCACAATGCATAAGCATAGATTCAGGCTGCGAAAAGCCAAGCTTGGTCAGCAGCTTCTGTAGCCATATCATCTCACAAACAGTGTGAGCCATAGCTCTGTATTCTGCTTCTGCACTAGATCGAGATACTACATCTTGTTTCTTGCTCCTCCAAGTAACCAGATTTCCTCCAATAAAGGTGCAAAATCCAGAAGTAGACTTTCTATCTCCTATATCTCCCGCATACCCAGCATCAGAATAGGCAGAGATGTGTAAATGTCCATGTTTCTTATACAGTAATCCTTTTCCCGGACAGCTTTTAATATAAGCCAAAATTCTTAGAGCAGCAGTCCAGTGAACCTCTTTAGGTATATGCATAAACCTGCTCAATACTCCCACTGCAAAGGTAATATCAGGTCTGGTCACAGTAAGATAGATCAAATTGCCAATCAATCTCCTATATCGGCCTGCATCATCTAGGAGAGGACTATTATCACGCCACAAGTCCACATTCACTTCCATGGGAGTGTTTGCTGGCTTACACCCCAAAAGGCCCATTTCTTCTAATAAGTCCAATACATATTTTCTTTGAGATAGAAGTAAACGGTCTTTTTGATGTGCAATCTCAATCCCAAGAAAGTATTTAGGTTTTCCCATATCTTTGGTCACAAAGTGACGTGAAAGGTACTCCTTAGTTTTAGCTATGGCAACAAGGTCACTCCCAGTTAGCAGGATGTCATCAACATATACTGTCAGAATCACCAGACCAGATGTAGTGCGCCGAATAAAGACGGAGTGATCAGACTGACATCGTTTGAAACCGACACCAGATATAGCAGTACTAAATTTCTCAAACCATGCCCGTGGACTCTGTTTGAGACCATAAATTGCCTTTTTAAGCTTACAAACCATGCCCGTGGACTCTGTTTGAGACCATAAATTGCCTTTTTAAGCTTGCAGACAGTATTCTCCCCCTGAGCAACATACCCTGAAGGTTGCTCCATATAGACTTCCTCCTGCAAGTCACCATACAGAAAGGCATTTTTAACATCTAGCTGAAACATTATCCAGTCCAAATTAACAGCCATAGAGAAAAGGAGGCGAATGGAATTAAAACGGGCAACGGGAGAGAACGTCTCAAGATAAACCTCATAGGTTTGAGTATATCCTTTAGCAACAAGACGAGCTTTATAACGATCAATTGAACCATCGGTGCGATACTTTAATGTATAAACCCACCGACAGCCAACTACGGTAGCGCCCGTCGGAGAAGGTATAAGATCCCAAGTCCCTCTAGAAATAAGTGCATCCATCTCCTCATCCATTGCATGTTTCCAAGCAGGATCTAATACGGCCTCCTCATATGACCTGGGTAGAGATACAGAGGACAAGGACAAAGCAAACTGACGAGAAGAGGGAGTAAGACGGTCATATGAAACAAAATCAGATATAGGATGATTAGTACAAGACCGTTTACCTTTTCGATGAGCAATTGGAATATCTAGATCAGAAGGAGTAGAAGGAGGCAGACTTGCAACGGGAGATGACTGTTCGACTGGAGCAGAGAGAGGGACATGAACTTTTAAACGACGACAATACGTCAGTAGTGGTGGTGGTGCAGATGGCATAATGGAAGCATTTTGTAGTCCTGGAGAAGATCCATCAGCAGAAGGAACCGAAGCAGGTAGTGGAATAGCAGTAGGAGCAATAGACGGAAGAGGCGCAGATGGACTGACAGTTGGGGGTGAACCAGTCAAGGAGAAGTATGGAACCGACTCAAAAAAGGTTACATCGGCAGACACAAAATATTTCCTGGTGGATGGATTATAACATCGATACCCTTTTTGCGTACGTGAATAGCCTACAAAGACACACTTAATAGACCGTGGAGACAGTTTATCCAATCCGGGAGACAAATCCTGAACAAAGCAAGTACAGCCAAAAACCCGAGGAACCACAGGAAAAGGCTTTTTGTCAGGATAAAGGCAGGTGAATGGTATTTTACCATTAAGAACAGGAGAGGGCATCCTATTAATCAGGAAACATGCACTGAGGACTGCATCAGACCACAAATACTTTGGTACATTCATATGTACCATCAGAGTTCTAGCAACGTCTAAAATGTGTCTATGCTTTCTTTCAGCAACTCCATTTTGTTGTGAAGTGTGAGAACATGATGTTTGGTGGATAATACCAATATTTGCACAAAAACGAGAGAGGTCATGTTTCATGTATTCCAAAGCATTATCGGTACGAAGGATACGAATAGAGGTGGAAAATTGGTTTTTGATTTCTTTGTAAAATATTTCGAAAATGGTGGAAACCTCAGATCTCTCTTTTAAAAGATAAAGCCAAGTCATGCGAGAGAAGTCATCAATAAAGACAAGGAAATATCTCTAACCGTTCACGGAAGGTATACGACATGGACCCCAAACATCAGAATGGACTAATTCGAATGCAGAACTGCTGCGTTTATCAATACGACTCGGATAAGTAGCACGATGGTGCTTACCCAGTTCACAAGACTCACAACCTAAAGAAGAAATAGAGGACTGGATAGAAATGACAGACCTAAGCTTCGATAACGAGGGATGACCAAGTCGTTGATGCCATAATAAAGGATTATCAGACTTATCTGCAATAAGACCAGTAGCAGGCATATTGTCATCCAAATAGTACATGCCTCCTCTCTCATGCCCCGAACCAATCGTCATTCCAGTTGCTAGGTCCTGAAAAACACAATGAGAAGGGAAAAATGTGACTTTGCAGTTGTGTTTTGTGAATTGACTGATGGACAGTAAACTAACAGGAAATTTGGGAAGATATAAAACATTAGTAAGAGTAAGCGATGAAGTAGCATGAACTACTCCATCACCAAGAACGGGAGAGTATGTCCCATCAGCGATCCGGACCGATGGAAACTTGTCAGAAAGGTTTAAGGAAACAAAGTGGTCCTTAAGACCTGTCATATGAGAAGAAGCGCCAGAATCTAATACCCATGGTCTGTGAGGAGAGGCAATGTAGGCATCCATACCTGAAGAGGATGCATGAGTAGCAGAATAATTGTTCTGAGAGAGATCGAGTTGACGTAACCGGTCATACTCGGTTTGAGAAATCTGAATAGTGAAGGGAGCAGAAGTAGTAGCAAGAGAAGCAACAGGGGTAAGTATCGTATCAGCAATCTGGGCCTATGCAGGTCGACCAAACTTCTCCCAACACTTCTCAGAGATGTGATTAGTCCTTCCACAATGTATGCACTGACGAAGATTCTTGCCAAAGTCAACTTGTCGACCACCAAAGGTGCCACGTCCTCCCCCTGTGTCGCGGCCACGTCCTCGACCATGACCACGACCTCTGCCACGTCCGAAGAACATAGCAGACTGATCAAGTGATGGAGCGGACGGTGTAGAAGAAGCAGTAGTCAATCCAGTAGTTACTTGCATAACTCTGGAGAATGTAGCAGTCAATGATGGGATAGTATCTCCCCCGAGTATTTGGCCCTGTATCTGAGACTGCAAGGTGGGACTCAGATCTGACAAGAACTTGGAGACAGCAAGGTCTCTACGATATCCCAACAGTGTTGCGGCATCCGTAACGGCGGGCTGATGCATTTCTAATTCATCGATCAGACTCTTCAACTCACCAAAATATTCGGGTACAGAGCGATCGCCCTGTTGAAGAGAGAAAAAACGTTCATACAACTCGAACACACAGGATGCATTTTTCTCATTCCCGTACATAATTTTTAAATTATCCCACATTTCCTTAGTAGTGTTCGAGAACATGACACTGCTACTGATCTGGGCTTCCATGCTATTAAGAAGCCAAGTCATCACACAACAGTCAGCAGAAAGCCAGGCGGGATACGTGGGATCTGTTGATGAGGGAGGTGGAGCCAGAAGATGAGCCAATTTATTCTGAGCACCAATGAAGATACGGAAGGCTTGTGCCCAGAGTAGATAGTTGGTGCCATTTAACTTGACGGTGGTCCCCAAAACGACTTTGGGGACAGAAATCTCAGCAGTAGTAGGTGTAGTAGTAACAGAAGAGATGTCAGATCCTGCCATTGTTACAGAACAGGATAGCAAGGATAGCAGAAATCCTCTTGTATAAAATCCGAAGGATTAAAAAAAGAAACCCGAAGGTCAGAAGAGAAAACCCGAAGGTCAGGATAGAACCCGAAGGTCAGAACCTGGGTTATAACCCGAAGGTCAGAGTTCAGGAACCTGAAGGTTAAAATAGAAAAACCCGAAGGTCAGTGTTCAGGAACCCGAAGGTTAATGTTCAGAAACCCGAAAGTTAGAATAAGAACCCGAAGGTCAGTGCTTAGGAACCCCGGGTTAGAACCCAAAGGTTAAGATTAATTTTTTTTTTTTGCTTTTTTTTTTGCTTTTTGCTTTTTGTTTTTGTTTTTGTTTTTTTTTTGCTGTTTTTTTAACTATTCAACAACTCAGAAAAAAAAAGAGAACAGGAACCCAATCGGTTCCTCACCATAAACCCATCCATCTCTCACTCTTCTCTTTCGTCTACAACTCAGAGAAGAAGAAAAAGGGCAGAGAAAATATCATGAGCTTCGACAAGCGATTAGTGACCCACGAAAGATCTTGACGTCGTCAACCTGGTAAAGGCAGGGTCAAGGAGAGGAGACGACAGATCTGACGAGGATGTCGAAGCCGTCGCGTTTCTTTCACCGAAGATGTCGAAGCGAGGACGAGGAGGATCGGCCGGAAACAAGCGTCAAAGACGACAGATCTGAGGATGTCGAACTTCGAAGGTGACGGATCTGGTGTCAGCGAGGAAGTAGCGACGACAGGGGAGCAATAGACGGCAGAGAAGCAGCGGCGGCCGTCACTTAGGGAATGCCGGCAGTTAGGGTTTTCAGCTTCACAAATTTATTTTTTCATTTTTTATGTGGAGGCTAGGGTTTGGGAATTAGGATTAGAGCCAGCTCTGATACCATGTTAAGAGTAGGAAAATTAGAGAGCTTACTATTTCATTCATCTCCATGGGTATATATAGGGTTACATATGGGTAATAGGCTAATGGGTTAATGGGTCCTAACCCGATAACCCAAGAACTAATTCTAACAAATCTTAAATCTGTTTTCTAATGAAAATTTTGAATTTAAAATATATATACATCATATAATATAAATGAATAATTTTTATTTATTAACTTAAATACTATCTAAAAATCAAGTTCTTTAGCAGAATAAATGTACTTTGATATTCGATAAATATTCGTGAATATTCATGAATATGTATCAAATACCAAGTATTCGAGTTAGAATTCGAAAAACTCCATATATGAATATTAGAGTCCGCATTCGAATTTGATAATTTTAAACAACTACAAATACGAACACCTAAGGATTTGATTCGATTCAATCGTTTACCACCTTTAGTCAGGCTACAGCAACCTTCCTAATCTGGAAGCGTGGCACCATCTATTTTACTAAGGTATGGTTATTTCATATAGCTAAGTGTATATGTATAGAGTGCAAGGCCTAAAACGAAAACTCTTTTATAGTTTGGTGAATGCGAGATTCTTTGTAGCTGACATGATCTTATAGTTTGATAGAAATGATAATACTTCTTTAATTGGCATATGATCAAGATGTCTTTTGTGTGGAAATGCTAACCTTCAAATTGGAAGGCCAATTTTGTCTTTACATTTTGTTGATATGTTTTCTTTTTACAAGGTCTGATAAATCCGAGTATTGTGAGTCATTCATTTGCTCTATATTTTGGAACAGAAATCCGACATGAAATGCCCTCATGAAACTGATTACGTTCAATATTTCGGTAATAATATTAATGTGTTATTAGACATTAGTCCGTCAAATCTTCAATAATTCCATATTGCGAGACCCCTTAGGATTTGAGGGACTTGAGCGATTTCAAAGATGTGAGGGACTATGCACGGATATTGAAGATTTGAGGGATTCAAATATAATATTTGTATTTAGGGCTTTCCTTGTTATAAATTATCTGTTCCTTTAGACTTGACCTTGTGTTTCTGAATGCACTAGGGCTGAAAATTACAATACGTCTGCAATTGAGTTCTTGAGACGTCTCCCTGGTGTAACTGATTCAAATTACCGAGCAATAATGGACAGCTGTAAAAACTTGGCCGAGCTTGCTCTTCTTCCTGTAGAGAGATTAGCCGAATTAATGGGAGGTCAAAAAGCAGCAAAAACATTGAAGGAATTTCTTGATGCAAAATGTCCGACAATGTTGTGACTCTAATAAGCTTGAGCTTGAAGATCGCCGAATCAAAATTTTGGGTATTTTTCTTCACCCTGAGATTTTGTTGGATAAGTTCTAATGCCTTCTAAATCAAAAGCATCAGGTGCCTTCAGAACACAGGTCACTACCTTTGAAGTAAGGGCTTCTCTGTGGTTCTAATTTTCCCATTTTCCCGTCACTAATTTATTTGTATTTTTATTGTAATTTCATATTGAAGAAAATTGGTTTTCTGTAAATTTTTATTGTAATTTCATGTTGAAGAAAATTGTTACATTATTATTATTTCATTGAGAAGATTCACTTGCTTGAGATGGTTGTATGTATTCTTGAAAGATCAAGTTATGTATCTGATTTTTTGTGACATCTGTACTTTATGTGGTCTCAGCAGTGTCCTGTGTGAAGTACTCTTTTTATAGTATTAAATGCTTATTGTATTTTGCATTCTTTGTATGATTTTTTATCCTCCAGGAATAATTAATGTGAGGACAATGATGATGTTTGCCCGTTATGAATTAGAGATGCTTATAGTGGACGATAAATGAAAATGCCAGATGATTACTTGGATAATAGTACATTTATAATGTAACATATTTGCTTTTAACACGGAAGGGAATACATAGGAGAATTGTTTGAAAGAGACCTTATTTAATTAATATTTAACAAAAACGATCGTTTTGTTAATTATTTAGCAAAATCGATTTTTTTTGCTAGTTCACTAAGGCTGGTAAAGAAGAGCTTGATTTTGTAAAATATGAATTTCAAAACACACGGGACTAGTAGTTTTGTATGTTTAGTGGTCGCTATTCACTAATAGTTCAATAAATAAATGGGGTTTTTGTTTATTAACCCCAAGTTTTACTTTGACTTATTTTTAAACCCATCTATTTTCAAAATTACTCGTACACCCAATAGATCTCCACTCACTTATTTTTTAACCCAAGTACCATATTTTAGTGTTTATGTATACATTATCCTTTTAAAAAGTTACAACTTCTCAAAAATATTCTTCTCTGATCTCAAAACAACCAACTCTATGGCCGCTTGTAAGTAGTCTCTTTGCTTCGTCACTCAACTAAACGAATCCATTTTCTCTCTCTGCTAGGATCACCGTTGTCACGACCATCACTGACTCGCTACTTTGTCTTTGAAAATTTGTCCCCCACTTACTCCTCTTCTTTCTCCATATTTGATCCACTGGTTTCTGGTTACTTCTTGGTCCATCGTATCATTAAGTATGGATCTTGGCGATTGATTTCTATATTCAGTTAAGAAAATCTTATTATCTTTGCGCATAACAATTTGCTTATATGTATCTAAGTTTTGATGACAAGGTTGATGCATGAAAGATATTTGATGAAATGACAAGAGCGATAAAGTTATTTGGACCACAATGATTAGTAGTGTCGGGGTTGGTTGAGGATGCAATGAAGGTGTTTAATGAAATGTCCAAGAGAAGTTCAATTTTGTAGAATGTGATGATTGAGGATTATGTGCAGATAGAACATTCAAGAGGGTCAATAGACTTGTATTCTGATTGTACATACTATGTATCTTTGTGAGACATTGATATGTGGTGGTTTACTTAGAGTTTTATTTTTAATTTCTTGAACAAATGGTTGATGCTATTGCCATTTTTAGAGTTTTGCGCACTAAGCTATGCACGGGCTATCATGTACATATGTTGGTGGTTTCATCAATGAAAATACTTACTGACATGTTCAAAACTTACACCTAATATATGATGATTGTATTTTATTTATACATCTTCAAATTAGTTTTTTTCTGAGCAATATAAATGTGTAAAGATGTATAATATGTGTTGTTTGATCAATTCTTCGTGTAACCCATAGGTCCACTCTCACTTTTTCAAATTTTGGGAAAATATAGCTCTTTATAATAAAGTGTAGCACCTTGTGATGAAAGTATAGCTCTTTATTCTAAAGTATAGCTCTTTATGGTTATAGTATAGCTCTTTAAGGATAAAGTATAGCTCTTTATGTATCTGAAAATTCTGATACTTAGCGGAATAAATCAAATCAGTTTTTTTAGCAATGTAAAGGTGAAAATGTATAATGTGTTGTTTGACCAATTGTTCACTTAACCCATGGGTCCGCTCTCACTTTTTCAAAATTTGGGAAAGTATATCTCTTTATAATAAGTGTAGCACCTTATGATGAAAGTATAACTCTCTATGGCCATAGTGTAACTCTCTATGGATAAAGTATAGCTCATTATGGTCTCTGGAAAAATCATGTATTGATGTCTACATGAAGAGATGCTTATGAGGAGAGGTTATGGACATCATGGTATGAATACAAGGCAAATTAAGGCAAACATTCCTTAGAGAAGGAACATTACATTTTAGGAATCAAATGCATAATCAAATAAAAATAAAGTGGGAACTTCAGATAGTTATATTCTCCCCTGTTTGAAGTCGTTGAAACTGTTTCGAACCTTCTTAAGGTAGGACAGACATAAGACTATTGAGTTTTGTGAATACTTGGCCCCTTAGGGCTTCAATGCATCCATATAGGGCTGTCCATCCGGGCCGGCCCGGCCCGGAAAACCGGGCCCGGGCCGGGCAAAACCCAAGCCCGGACCCGGGCCCGGGTGGTCCGGGCCGGGTCCGGGCCCGGGCCCGGGCCTGAGCGGGCCGGACACCGGGCCGGCCCGGTTTGATTTTTTTTTTAAATTTTGTTTTTTTTTATTTTTTTAAATTTTAACAAAACCATAAATTATAAATTATTATAAAAAATGTCATAAATTTTATTAATAACTTGAAATGAAATGACATAAATTACAAGTACAAAAAATGATAAAAATAACTTCTTTATTAATAATCGGTAAATCCTTTACAAGTATAAATTTATTTTGAAATTCGTCGCATCACAATAGATGAGTACATCCCAACTAGGTTGGCACCTACTCACCCATATCACTATCATTTGCAACTTTTTTCGAAATAATTTAATTCAAATTTAAAGCTAAGAAATAAAAATTACAATTTTATGAATATTATCTAATCATTATATCTATCTGCTAGTCCCAACTCTTCAAATTTATCTTCAATCATAGCAATCCGTTCGATGCCTTGTGTTCGCTTCTCGTATCTCCACCAATCCTGTAAGCACATCACCGCTTGTACAGTATACGGATCTAAGCATGTCCTGTGGTCGTCGATCAAACGTCCTGCTGTGCTGAAAGCGGATTCCGAGGCTACAGTCGAAACCTGCACTGATAGTAAGTCACGAACCATGGTGGAAAGTATAGGATATGAAACTGATCCATATACTTTCCACCATTGCAAAATATCTAAAGCATTTCCTTGACATCTAACTAAAGAAGCAGAAAAATATTCATCTATTTCAGAAACATCTAATCCTGATGAAGTTCCAGATCCACCAGTTAGTTCAGCTACCATTGCATACCTATCAAAACTTACACTTTTACCTCGACCTGTGCTCGAAGCTGAAGGTGCCGAAGCTGAAGACTGTTGTGTAGCTACACCATATCTAGCTGCATACTCATCATATAAGGTTTGAAAATAATTTCTAATAGCTAAATAATGAGTAGTAGCAGTAAGGGTGGATCCATCATCTAAGTCTATAATCTGTCCACCATACAATGATTGTAACAAACTTCGAAGGCCAATTTCCTTCAAGCATGGATCAATAAGAACACCAATACCAAAAATATGAGGAATAGGCCTAAAATACTTATTAAATTTACTCTCCATTTGAAAAATTATATTTCCAAAAGTATCATCCATACGATATTTTGCAAAAAATTTTTGAATATTTAAAATTTGTAAAGCAGCTAAAGTAATAGTTGGATAATAACAACCAGATAATAACATAGTAGCATCATAAAAAACTTGTAACATCTCATTTAATTTACATATAACTGTCCATTCATCTTCAGTTATTCCATAAGCACTACCAGAGCTAGAACTAGAAGCATAAAAATTTATAAAATCATTTATAATTTCTTTATATTCTATTGCTACAGATAACATTGCATAGGTGGAATTCCACCTATGGTCAACATCTTTTGGAATTAGTCTAGGCTTATAATTTTTTCTTTTACAACATTGTTTCCATCTTTTAATTCTCATTTCAGAAGCATTATGCATATTAGTAACTGTTCTAACTTTTTCTATCATGGGTTTAATTTCAGAAAATGCACTTTGAACAATTAAATTTAAAATATGACAGATACATCTAACATGAAAAAGCTCACCATGACATGGCAATGACAAAGTTATTTTCAGAAAATCAACAGCTACATTATTATTACTTGCATTATCTAGTGAAAGAGTAAATATTCTTTGATCAATTTCTAGTTTCATAAGTTCTTCAACAATTAAATTTGCAACATTAATACCAGTGTGTGACTCTTCAATTGCAATAAAAGAAACAACTCTTTTAAACATTTTCCAACTTTCATCAATCCAGTGTGCTGTTATACATAAATAACCAGTTTGCACTCTAGATGACCAAATATCAGAAGTTAAAGAAAATTTGCAGTTTAAATTTTTAAAATAAGAAATTATTTTTCCCTGTTCCTCAACATAATATTTTAAAATATCACGTTGACAGGTTTGACGAGAAAATTTTGTAAATGCAGGATAAAAACCATCTCTAAATAAATCTTCAAATTCATCATCTTCTACTAATTTAAAAGGAAGGTTTTTAAGAACAATAAACCTGATTACGCATTTCCGGGCTCGGGCAGCGTCATAATTCCAACTGCCGAGGGTACCTGAAGAGGATGATTGGGAAAGCATAGACTGCCGGATATCACCTTGTAGATTTTGGCCTTTGTTGTGTTTTTCAATATGCCGTTTGAGATGGTTGGTGCCGCTCTTATGATGAGCTTTGAATATCTGGCCGCACAACGCACATTTCGCATTCTGAGAGATGATCCTACCGTGTTCATCCTTGGTGACGTCTATCTTCTCAAAAAAATTCCATACATCAGACCTCGGCCTTTTTGGAGCTCTTGGTGCCGTAGATTCGTCGCCACCAGATTCAGGATTAACACCGGTAGGATGAGGAGTTGTTGTAGGAGGACTCATCTCTGGATCGGTAGGAGTTGCATGTTGCTCTTCATAATCAGACCCAGAAGCCATTTGTTGGAAGTATTAGAAAATACAAAAGATTATAGGATAGTATATTAGTATGAGATAGTATAAGATTGTATAAGAGAGTAGTAGAGAGAGAAATAGATGAGTTTTGTTGTGAGAAAATGAATTGAAACCCCCCCTCTATTTATAGAAGCAGCCCCCTAGGTAAATGACCAAAAAACCCTCGAAAAATAGCCGTTTTTTGACCGTTTTAAGGGGCAAAACGGTCAAAAGACCAAATCTGGCCGTTAGGCCAGATTTGGCCCGGGCCGGGCTGGGCAACGGTCACCTTTGTGACCGTTATGGCCGGGCCGGGCCGGGTGCCCGGACCCGGGTTTTGCCCGGGTTTCGGGCCCGACCGGGCCGGGCCCGGGCCCGGGCACGACCGGGCCGGGCCCGGGCCCGGGCACGACCGGGCCGGGTCCGGGCTCCGGGCTTTTTGGACACCCCTACATCCATACATATTGCATTGACATGTGTCAACACTTGCATTCTAGAATTTCTTAATTTAACAGTGTGTTTGGGAGATGGCATAGGGAAGGGAAGAAAGGGGAAAAGTTCTCCTTCCTTCCCTTCCCCTTCCTTACACCCCAATTTGGGGTGTAAAATTCTGGCTCAAATTTCTCCCTCATTCCCCTTCTCTGTCATCCTAAATGGAACTCCCAAACAAGGTTAAAATTAGATTTCTCTTCCCCCCCTCTCTACCCTCCATCCAAACAGGCCATTAGAATTCAACAAATTAGACATTAGAACTTATTGAGTTATCTATCAGGAGAAAATTATATTTGTTGCTGTTCTCATTTTTTTAAATTTATTTAAATTTAGTGGTTTATCAGGAAAAACATTTTCAACGTTAGCAATTTCCTATGAGTTGCGTATTCCATTTTACATGAGTGAGTTTGATCAATATTTTGTTACAGAAATATCTCAACCAATGAACATTATCATCTTCCCTTTTCGACGTAACCTGAACTTATGCCTACCCTGGCAATCATCAGAAATGTCAGCCCCGATTGTTTAAGACCGCGCAACCCTTTTTTCAGGTGGCCTATTCCTGCACCCTGGAAGCAGTCCTACAGCATTTTAAGCCATGAGGAGCTGTGCACAGTGTAACAAAAGGATTTGTGCATGTAGGGTTCTGGGAATTTGATACGGTTCAGAAAGCTCTCTTGCTGAGTAAGTCGGTGCTTCGTGGCCGTCAGCTGAAGGTCCTCGTCTACATCATTGGCTTACAATGTGTGGTGCTCTTTCAAGCCTTTGCCTGTTTTGGAGCGATAACGCGAATTTTGAATTTTCTATCGATCCAGGTATCAGCTAAAAGAAACCGACGTTTGGGTGAAGCAGTATAGGCCACTAAGGCGTCGATATACGGCATCTCAATCTACAAGGGAGCCATACATGCCATCTTTCTACTCTTCTTACAGGTTTGGGTAACCACTAGCTTTTGTGCACCTTTAGCTTTGGTTACATAGAAAACACCCCCAGACGCTTAATTTTATAAATAAGGAAACCCCAACTAGCTGATTGTTTTCGTTCATATGTATTGTTATAACAATGTGACATATAATTCAGAAGATGAATGGATAGTGTCTGGGAGAACACCTCTCATGCTTTTAATATGAGATTAAAAAACATTTGTTGTAGCACCTGATGTCTGTTAAATTGGGGTGTTCTTAATATAAGTTTAGAAAATGAAGGGAACCTGTCAGCTAATCTGTCATCAGCCGATCGATAAGATATATAATATGGCAGTAAAATTAATTGATAATCTCATAACGGAACTGTCAATTACTGGGTTCATCAGCAAACAAGATGCTGTACTAGTAAAAGTAGCTGAAAATCTTTCATAGTCATGAAAGGTGACCGACCGCTTAAAATTGCTGGAATTTTTCTATAAATCTAAAATGTTATAAATAAATCTTAACAGAAGTAGATGATGCCTGCTATTATGTAGAAAACCCTGCCTTGGCTTGGCCATATGCAGTGAGTAAACTACTGATTCGGAGCCAATGTTCTTTGGCATGCGCACATCAACTGTTTTTTTTTGTTAGCAATTCTAAGTAATTATTTTGAAAACCTTTATCTTGAGATCCTCCAACGTATCTATTTCGGCTTTTTAAAAATATCAATTCATTTTATGCTAGTTGCTGTTCTTGCATATTTCGTTATTACAATTGTCCC
This sequence comes from Asparagus officinalis, assembly GCF_001876935.1. Taxonomy (NCBI): domain Eukaryota; kingdom Viridiplantae; phylum Streptophyta; class Magnoliopsida; order Asparagales; family Asparagaceae; genus Asparagus; species Asparagus officinalis. The sequence continues at coordinate 131,460,905 of NC_033797.1, read as the reverse complement.
TGTAATAGCATTTATCTTTTGCCAGCGTCTTTGTCAAGCATTATTTAATGTGAAATCTGATCTGGACAATTTGTCAGTGGTAGATTCATGTCTAGTAGCATCTTATTCTAAAACAGAGGATAAGAAGCTTTGCTTCCAATTCATAAGAATAAAACCTGTGTATAAAGTGCAAATTAACCTGATAATTGATACGGGCCTCAGAAAATTCATTAATGATGAAGGTCACCATTTATGCCCTTTTGCTCAGTAAGTTAGTCAGTGGATGCAGTTAGAGAGAGCATTTGCGAGTCTAAGATGTAACTATTGACTGGAAAAGAAAAACCAAATATAGAGATTTACAAATTTTTTTTAATACTCTGGATGCCTGTGGGACTGAAGGCATACGAAGCTTGTTAATAGAGAGTTGCTTATTTGCATCCTTTTTCGACTATGTTATGCAGAAGTAAACAATGCTATATTGCGAGGCTGCTAAGTTCAGAGCGCGCACCTTGGCGATTCAGGCCATACTAGAGAGATTATAAGCCATTGTGCTGCTGACCTTCGAATACATCGACTTTGTGTACGCATATACTCCCAATTCTGCACAGTCCGAGCCTGAGCAAGCTAACCAGCTAGCGCGAGCCAATGGATTGACCCGACCATCTTTCTATTCAACTGGCCTCCTATGTGAAAAAGCATTAGTAACTGTTAGTATGCAGGACAACAAGGCACATATGTAGATGACCTTTAACTCTACATTTGAATACTATGACCGATACAAAGCTGTTGGATAGCATGTTCCTAATATGTTTTCTAATTTGTTTTGGTAACAGATTATTGGGATTCCTAATCTGTTTTGGTAATAGGATTCCAAATCTGTTTTGGTAACAGGTTATTAGGATTCCTAATCTGTTTTGTTTTTGGTTTTAGAATTTTTTGGTAACAGGTTATTAGGATTCCTAATCTGTTTTGTTTTTGGTTTTAGAATTCCTAGTATGTTTTTGGTTTTAGGATTTTTTGGTTTTAGAATTCCTAGTATGTTTTTGGTTTTAGGATTTCTATATATATGGAACGATTGGAAGAGATAATTGAGCAGCGAATTGGGGATATTTGGATATTTGCAGCACAGAAAAGAGGCATTTTCTGAGCTATTGGTTAGGTTCTATTTGGAGAGAATTAGAGATTTGTTGGTGAGGTTAATTGGTGAGTTTGTGTGATTTTGTAATCTCAGTTTGTACTCTTCTTCTCTATTAGTGAAAACCCAATCTCATTCTTGCCCCGTGGACGTAGGCAACTTGCCGAACCACGTTAAAATTGGTTGTTTATGTTCCTCGTGTCGTTATTTTGATTGTGTTTGGTCTTCTCTCGGCGTTTGTTTGATTTGGTCTCTCGAAGCACACCGGTTTGGTTTTGGCTTCCGCCGCGCACAACAAAAGCTACAGCAAAATGTTACCTTGACTCGGTCCTGTGTGACCAAATCAACAGCTCTCAAGAAGTAAAAAACATGGGAAATGTGGAAAATGAGTTTGTTGAGAGAAAATCTCTCAGGGGCGGTTATGAGGGGGTGGAGGTGATGAGTTTGGCCCCTATAAAAGGAGGATCGTTCTCGAGGTGATGAGTTTGGCCCCTATAAAAGGAGGATCGTTCTCCTTGAGTAAACACAGAATCAAATTCAAACTCTCTCTACCTATCACCGGAGCCCCCTCAAAGAAATCCGCCGCTCTTTCTCTTCTTCTTTGCAGCCGATCAAGCAAAATACTTGCACTGCTGATTTTTTGCTTCAGCAAATGATGAAAAGGCCTTGGAATTGTTAATATACAATTACAACAAGGCGTTCATGTTGTTCATGCTGAACGAAGCAGTGAAGGGATTTTGTTAATTTACTACAGAAGGCATCATGAGGTTTAACCATGTTCTTAATTTGTGTAACTATATACTTGCAAGGAGATTTTCGTGGGGGGTGAAATGTAATTAACCACGTTGGTTGGTCACTAGTATAATCTGAGTTAAAGACGCTTGATAGTTCAGAGGGACTTATTTGAAAGAACTGGAGAGCAATTTCAATGATTTAAGGGACTAATTTCAGCATTTGAAAGATTTAAGAAACATATTTGATTTGTGGTGTATTTTTTTTGTATTAGTCCCTAAAATCTTTAATTTTTTTTTGAAATTAGTCCCTCAAATCATCAAAGTCGTTATTTGGTCCGGGAGATACTTCATTTAACTCAACTCATTTTTGGGGGATTCCAAGCCCCTCTGTTTTAAGTTACTACAAATCCAAACCCGTTTAAACCCCAAATCAGAGTTCCTCTAGACTCATTTAAACCCTTTTTTAAACTTGTTTTTTGAAGTTATTTTGGTACTTTTGGGAGGAGATTAGCTAGTTGAGGTACAAATATTATTTGTTGTGTGTGGCTAACAACTAACTCGACCTGAATTCGCAATTTAGATGGACTAAGATTGTGACCCATTTGAAGCAACTAATAAGGTTTGAAGGACACAATACCAATTTTCATTGATTTGATGGCCTAATTTCTAAATTAGGAAGTTTTGAGGGATCGATATACAATTTATAGAGTATTTGTTCAGCTTATAGAGAATGGCTTTACATATTAGCGTTTCCGCTAAGGTTAATTTCACCAAAGTCCCCCCAAACCCTTTTCTGTTACGCTTGGACTTATTCCCAAACTAACCCCAACAATTTCTTCCTATTACCAATTTGTCCGTCCTGTTCGAAAATGACCCCCCCACAAAAATAATTTGGCGGTTCCCAGTTCTTGAATTCTCCAACTCAAAACCCGCCCCCTTTTTTTGGGGGGTTTAGGTTTTGATCCTTCTCTCTTCACACTCTCTAACACAACAGAGCTCGATCGATCCATTTCCGCTTCATGGATCCAAATCCTCAGAACTCCGCCGCC
>NC_033797.1:131434518-131457998 GCF_001876935.1 Asparagus officinalis | reverse complement strand
CCCCGCCTCAGCCTCCGCCGCCGAACGAAAAGAGGAAGGCGGTACGGATCCAAACCCTAAAAACTCCGTCCTCGCCTCCGGGAAGGTCATCGCATCCGCCGACGAAAGAGATTCCAACGACGGCGACAATGCCGATGGTGATCACATCACCACGCCCAAGGTCCTCTCTTTCTCTCTGTCTCTGTCTCTCTAGGGTTTCAGAATTATAAGGGCTCAAGAACTTGTTCTTTTGCAGGCTGTGGAGATTATGAGGAGGAGGCTGAAGGAGATCGAGGAGGCGGCCGTGGCTATCCGCAAGATCCTGCCCAAGCTGGAGAAGGAGATGGCTGATGTTGTTCCTGTGGGAAGTATTTCCCTCACTCAGTCTCCTCTCTTTTGTTTTCTTGTTGTAATTGTCCTTGTTTGTTTGTTGTTTCTCATGGTTTGTGTTGCTTTCTTGAGATCCTTCTAGCGATTCTGACACCCAAACTACACAAGAGGAGGTTGATTCCCGCTCCATTTTTGTTGGCAACGTGAGTTGTTTCATATCCCCAATCTACTCCATTTGTTGGCTATTATGCTAACAGTTTATGTTTGTTTGTTGTGTTGGTTCTTTAAAGCAAGTAAATTGATGTTCTTCTTGAGTCAAAAGGTTGGATTAGTTAGTTAGGTCTGTGTTCACCTGACTGACTTTTTTTTTTTGACGTAAATAAGATCAAGGCCAATTTCCCAAGAGAAAAACTAGTAACATTTTAGGAAAGGTATGGATAAGTGGCGATTTATAGATAGTAATAGCCTCCACTTTTTGAAGTTTTTATACCGAACCTTATGCTTCTTATGCCCAAATAGCTTAGACTTTTGATTTTGGTGAATACTTGTCAGTAGAGGCTTGATATGCATTCATACATGTTGTATTGACAAGTATCAGCACTTGCGTTTAGAATTTTGACTTTGGCTGGATATATATCAGAAGTTATTGAGTCATCTATTGGGAGAAAATTACTATGTTATAGCAGTATACACGCCAGTAACATCACATGGCTGCAATTTTACTACTTTTGAACAAAAACTCTTCCTATAATGAATTTTATTGGCCATGAAGAGTTTCCATGTCAAATATGCCTTGGTGAATATTATATGGACGTAATATTTTTCTTCCTGCATAATCTTAGGCTTAGAAGCTAGAAAAGTTTTAGTGTGGTCTACATAGGTAGTCATTATATTACTAAGTCTTTTTGATTTAAACGGTTGGAATGTCAAAGTGAGAGATCCATTAGCAATTGACATAATTTGAAGAGTCTGAAGACCAGTTTAACAGAAGAATAGTTATATATTGGGCGGTGAGTCTGTTCACCTATAAACCCCCCTGTGGTAGATCTGAATCCTTACAATTTGAATAATCAATTATAAACTCATGCCTGTAGGTCTGAGTTTATAATCAATTTGAAATTCTGTGCAGGAAATGTGCATGCTTTCTTGAATATTAAGCTGTGTCATGCGTATATGGGTTGTAAACTGAATTCCCTAACAAGTGGTACAGTGCTGCGTTAGTCCTTTCGCGTGCTTGTAAACGTGACGGCCATTAAAAGCAATGCCTGTTTTCCCCCACAAACAGACTTTCAAGAAGAACAATTCAAGAGCACCACCAGAGCAATCTTATTGTTTTTTTTAAATCTCCTTTATTGTCTTCACCACATAAATTAAGTTGCCTATCAATTCTCATGGCAGCAGGTTCTAGTATCAGTGGTTTCATGTGTTATACCTCTTTCATCAATTAAGATTTGATGTACTGGTCACATAATTTTGAGAAAATAAATATATAAAGAAAGTACATACATCTTTTAGCATTAGTAGTTTCTGGGATTTGTATGTTTCTTTTTAGGTGAGTGAGTCTGATAAGTATTTCAGGGGATGAAAGCTTTTGTAGTTGTTGAACAGATTGCACATGTCATTTCATTTTCCTTCTTTGCTGAAACGTCCCAGCCAATGAACATTTATACATTTTCTTCTTTTTTACTCTTTAACTTGAATGCTATTGTGCATGTTGGCAATTATCAGAAATGCCATTCTCGGTTGTTTAATATCAAAGAATCTTTCTTCAGGTAGACTACTACTGCACTCTGGAAGAAATCCAACAGCATTTCCACTCATGTGGAACTGTGAACAGAATAACAATTCTGATTGATGAATTTGGTCAACCCAAAGGATTTGCATATGTGGAGTTTCTGGAACTTGATGCTGTTCAGAATGCTCTCTTGCTGAATGAGTCGGAGCTGCATGGTCGTAAGCTTAAGGTCCTTGTTTACTTCATTGGCTTAAAATGTGTTATTACTCTTTCAAACCTTGCCTCTTTTGGAAGAATAATTTGGATTTGCTATTGATTATATAACAGGTATCAGCTAAAAGGACCAACTTTCCAGGAATGAAGCAGTATGGGGAACAATGGCCTCCATATATGGCATTTCGTTCCGAAAGAGCATATATGCCATCTTTTGGGTTTGGGTAACCACCAGTATTTGCGCCCTTTTAGGCTTGGTCACAGAAGAAACAATGCTAGAGCTTTAATAAATTAGAAACGTGGTCAGCTGAGTTACTGTTCATAGTCTTATAGTATGACATATGATTCAGTAAGATGAATAGATGATGTCCAAGAGAATGTCTCTCATGCCTATAAGATTAATTGATATGATCAGGACAGAACAGAACCCGTCAATTATTGGATTCATCAGCCACTGATATGATGTACTTGTAAAATTATTTAAAATTTATGTCATGGTCATGAAATGTTAATTAAAGTGTATCACAACTTTTATGCCTTAGAAAATCCCAGCTTGGCTTTGGTATAGTGCAAGTCAATGATTTTTGTGTCACCAGCAAGTGAACTATTTGATTTGGGGTCAATGTTCTATGTCTGGGCATGTTAATCGTTTTCGTGAGCAGTTCTAGTTATTCTTTTGAAATCTTAAGGCCCTCCAGTGTATCTAGTTCAGCTTTTGGAACAATCAATTATATTTATCTACACATTTTGTTATTGCCATTGTCCCTTTGTCACATCTATGGTTAGCCAGCATCTTTATCAATCATTACTTAATCTGATATCATATGGTTCATATCAAGTAGCGGTATCTGGTTTGGACAATTTATCAGAGGTAGATTTCGGTCAGGTAGTTTTTATTCTAAAATGGAGGTATATTTCAGGACTTTATAGTAAAGCTATGATTGTGTGAAGAATTTTGTAGAAATCATAAAATTTTTTGTTCCACCAGTTTGTGTTGTATTCCTCAGAAACTATGCATGGGTAAACTGTTTTTGCTTCATCAGATTGCATTCATGAATTCCTTGGAGTCTCTTGGATATTCCTAATACCCATCTTGAAAGTGATCAAATGCATTACTGAAATAGATTACCCTTGTTTCAGGATTAATAAAAAAATACAACATAAAAAAAAACTCCAAAGGACTTAAATATATCAATTAAGAACCGTGGATTTGTTGTCCATCTATACCCATAATTTTATGCCTTCGAAATTGTTGCTTTCGGTTGAGTCATATATATTTTCAAACTTAAGTGTCCTAATAAACCTTACACGTGACTTGTTTTCTGGCTATGTGCAACACGTAATGTATGGTTATCATTGTTTGCAGCAGATCCACTACTAACCCAAGCAAACTTATCAGTCCCTTACTATCTTTCTGACATTTCTCTTCTATTCCTTTTTTATTCTTTCAACATAAAGTAAGACATGTAGGTTTTTTTTCACTTACCATTGTTTTGTTAACTAATATGCAAAACGTTGCACTTAGCTACGTTTTGATAATAGATCTTAAAATTAAACTAAAAGTAATAAGAAAAGTGGAAGAAGATAAGAAGCTTGCTTCCAATCTAGAAGAATAAAGCTTATGTGCAAATTGCAAAATTTTGGTATGATAATCGAATTTATGGCGGCACAATAGTGATGGAGCATAGGTCAACATATCTGGAGAACTAACTGGGATTTACAAGAGGGAGATCACCATTGAGGGCTTTTTGCTAGTTAAATCAGTCAGCAGATGCATTTAGAGAAACTTTTATGAATCTAAGATGTACCTACCAAAATAAACTGATGCTAGAATTTGTATATTCAGGATGTCTGCACTCGTGTGATTGAGTTGTATGAATCCTGTTAATGTAAAGTTGCTTATTTTGTATTCTCTTTTTTATTATGTTATGCAGAGGTAATTCATGCTCTTTTTAACGTGTTTCTTCGTCCACGCTAAGTGTTGATGCTTAAGTCTGCTACTTTTTTCCTTTCATATCATAATATATGTGAATGTGATTTTGATAGACCGATTTATTTTCCTTTCTTTCAGCAAGGCTCCCAGGTTCAGAAGACCAAGGCGATTCTTCAGGCCGTACTAGTGAGATATAGCTCACAGTGCTGCTGACCTTCAAATACATCAACTTTGTATAGACATATACTCTCAGTTCTGTACAGCTTACTTCATAAACTTGCATCACCAAGGATGAACAGTCTGAGTCTGAGCAAGCTAATCTTTCTTTCACTTCACCTGGCCTCCTTTGTAAAAAAAGCCTTAGAAATTATTCATATCCAATACAAGAAGTAGATGAATGTTATCTGTACACTGGAATACTATGACTGGTGCAAAGCTACAGCAAAGAACTTGCCCTTCTCAGCGATGGTTCTCAGAGTGGTAACATAGAGCTAGCTCACTGAAGCAGGGAAAGAAGTTGGTGGTTTTTTCTATTACGTCCAATATTTTCAGGTACCAATATGATCTCTTTATGGATTGATATATTGTTTTCAGATGAATGTTGCGTCAATCTTAAGACATTTGACAGTGAACATTGGAACTGTTTCTTGTGTGTTTCATGCTTCACTTCAAAACCATTATGTGATAGTGGCTGGGCCTAATAACTGATAAAAACTGTACTTGCTATATAGAATTTGGACATTGTGTAACTAGATGGACTTGATTCCATAAGAATGAAGCAGTGGCGTTAGAATGGAGAGGAAAAGCAGTTATTCATCATCATATGGGATGAAGCATTTGGAGGAGTCTAGTATATTTTTTTAACTCTGTTTATTTTAATATAGGGTATACGCAACCAACAATCTATCAACGCAGTTAGGGGGTCAGTGAGAAATTTTGAAAGTCTAAGGGGGTTTTGTGAGACAACCGAAAGTTTTGGGGTTCATGGGAAATACCCGAAAGATTTTCTGGGGGTTGGGGGTTTGAATTTACCCTTTTATTATTAAATTACAAAATAAACTGGAATGGGGTTTTGAACCTAGGGAAAAGTGTGATTAAGGGCTTATTATTTTGGATTGGGAACTACATCCTGCTCTCATAGTATATAGAGATATGCAGAGCATAGGATACCTCAGAGTGCAAGGACCACCACCGGCCTACTCCTATCACTTTCCGTTGATTTTAGCTCATTGGTTGGCCTCTCTCACCAATACGGGGATCTTCTTTCAAGCGATTGATCCAAAGCACATCTACTTTCTTCAAAAGCTCACGAGGCTTTGAAGAAAGAGAGGCGCTCCATCCTAGTACTAAAATAAACCCACTGCATGCTCCCTCCCACCACCAAAAGCATTACCATTAGAGGAAAAGGGATTTGGTTGAAAGAACCAATGATAGTCCTAATGAACCTGCATATTTGAACACCACTACCGACAATACATAATATTCTTTGTTTATTCTTTGCTTAGAGCAGTAGTTGAGGTTACAATTCCATGTTTTTTCGATATCAATGGAAATATTATCTCTCTACTGCAACAATAAATCCTTGCAAGTAGATGCAAGCAGCTCAGTGAATTCTTTGTTTTCGACTAATCTCTAGTTAATGAATAAACATCTAGCTTGTAGCTTCTGGTATAGTTACTTTTTTTTCTTGCCATGCATCAGTATTTCTTTCTTTATTATTAATAACATTACGCATGATTGTTTTTATTATTATTACCTAAAACATAAAACTGTTTTCCTCTTTCCTTCTTTTCTTTCTTATCTTGTATCCATATACTTTATTCATTAATAAAATTAGGCATCAGAATTGCTTGCCTCTCAAATATTTAACAAATACTTTGGTATTTATTCGCTTAAGTATTCGGTCATATTCGATTTGATTGTTCATTTAACAATAAGTGAATAGTTCTTAGTATTTAGTTCATAAACGAATAGAAAGTAACCATAGATTACTTGATTCATTTGTTTAATAAACTATTAGATAAAAATTTGTTTACTTATAACATGTGTTAATTACACACGTGATGTTATGTTCTTGACCCATCGACATTTTTTACTTTAGTTGTATACTAATTTTCAGAGGCTTAACAAGTTCCAAATCTGTTTTTTTAACGAAATAATCACATTACCGATTTAGGCATCATATATATGACTGATTTTCAATTATGAATTTAAATGTTATCTAAAATATCAAATTCTCAGAAAAATGAAAAAAACTGCTTTAGTCAAATAAAAACATCTACTTAATTAAAGAAAAATGCCTCAGGGACCCCAAAATAGGGGACCCTGAGTGGGACAGGTGAGGTGTCGCCTCTCTATCCCGTGATGCCCTGTCCCGTGAACAGTGCATCACGGGACAGCGAGGCGACACATCACATGTCCCATGTAGGGTCCCCTATTTTGGGGTCCCTGTAGCAGCACTCTTAATTAAATTGTTTAATATTCATAAAACATAATTTTTTAATCAAATAAATATACTTTAATATTCGACCAAGTATTCACGACTATTCGGCAAATACTGGTATTTGAATTCGAAGAAAATTAGAGAACGATATTCAAATTCGTACTGTAACCAATACAAATATCTCAGTATTCGACGATATCCAAAAGGTTTAAAGAATACAAATACAAATATCTCAGTATTCGATTTATATTCAATTCATTTCCAGTCCTATATGCTCCTGTCCAGTGGCCGACCATTAGCGCAAAATAATATTACCACTTCCCAATAAAGGATTATATTGCTTCATGCATACTGTAACCTAATTGTCACATTGCCTATAGTTTTGTAGGAATAAGAGGCGTTGAAACAGGAGCCGGTGCATTATTAAAATTTTTGCTTTGGTTGGAGTTTATATGTTGAACCTAGGACGATTAGAGGTGATTTTTTTAATTAATGGTGCTAAGCACTTTAGTTGCTTAAAATGGAGACCAGCTCCTCACTTTATTAGTTGCAAAGCACTATTTTAGATTTTTTGAAGATCTTTGCTCTTTAGTCAACAGTAAACTGAAAGAGGAAAATTTTCTTTTTGAGTTCATTCTATTGCTATTGGTTAGAATGTGTCAAGAATAATTTTGGTTTAAAATAGACAGTTGAGATATGAGAGCTACATTCATTCTTAGATATTAGATGTGACTTTTGGATCGCATGAAAACAGCTTCAATTTTGGATATATTTTGAATAGGACAACAATGAGATTTGTATACACGAGCTATTGAAACATGCATGCCTCTGATACAAATTTAGGATTTTGGATAAAGTGGTTTACAGCAATACTAATATATGTGACGAGGATACAATCAGAGCTAATGTTATCTTTTTTTTTTTTTGAAAAAAAAACATTTCAACACTCAGCAGTTAGTGCAGTACACATGAAGAGCCTTTTTAATTGCCCCTTGATCAGAAAGTGATGCAAGAAACCTTTGATGTTTGATGTTATGTTAACATGTCAGCACTAATTGAATTGATCTTTTGAACTGTCTTGCATATAAACCAATTATTTTATGGATTCAAACATCTTGCAGTTAGTGCAGTACACATGATTTCTGCAGCATAACTCAGTTCAATTTCAAAATGCAGGAAATGCTTTATATCCTATTTGTTATTAAAACTCTTATAGTTTCTCAAATTTTAACAGTTGTCCAAGTTCTTTGACGCTTAAACTTTGAATATTACCCAATATAGACATGAAGGTGCTGTTATGGAGGGAATGTAGTAATGTATTTTATGCACGTATTTTCCCCAGTACACTTTTGTATGCTTTGAATTTGTGGGCATCTCATTTTGGTGCGCATTTATTGTACTTAAGGTTATCTAGACAAAATGCCCTTACCATTACCAGTTAGTATATTCAAATAATATGTTAGGTATGATTGAAATAAAACTCTTATTCTGTCATCTCCTATTACGTTCGCACTTTACTTGTTTGTCTGGCTATTTAATTTCTTTTATGATGTCATTTGGCAGAAGATTTTTTTATTCTGAGTAACATATTGGCAGAAGGTATTACATGGTGAAACCTAAGAGTTTTTAGGAAAGAAAAATTATGGATTGGGATTGAAGGAACAATATTTCTTAGGAACATTACCTGGGTCTTGATTAGAAATTTGCCATAAGAACATACCTTAGTTCATTGGAACATTAGTGGTGACTTAGTGACCTCTAATTAGATTGACCTAGTGACCCTAGTGAATATTTCAGAGGCATTGACCATACAGAATCTTAAAAAGTAATCCAGTTTAATCCCATAATCTTAGATGAGTTGAGATGACTAAGTCTCCCATATTATCTACTTCTACCAAGAAATTTCTTTTTTGCTTTTGCTCACTTGAAAGAGATTCATGCATCTAGAGACAAAGTAAAGAGGATAACTTCTTGGTTGCGAGTATACGTCCAATATGAAGTATTCATGCCCACTAGGATAAATGCATATTTTGTTACTCTTTCACCCAGATCACTTCTTTCATTGGTTGGTCTCCGAGTAACTAATTTTATTCTGACTCGCAATAGAGCATTTGTTTTCTCAAGCTTTTGAATATTTCCATAAGCTAATTATCATCAATTACTATTTAATTGCGTTCATCCTAATAAACATATTACTTTATGAAACGTATTATTATGAAATGCATAAAGTAAGGGGTGACTAGGTATCGCATATAAAGCAAAGTATATTGTGAAGTAAGATGATATCTTGACAAATACTTTGTGAAGGGTAATAATACGCCTTCACCAAGCCTATCTCTTTTGTTCAATCACATGTACTCATGTGATTAACTTATGGAACCAATTTATCTTTGTATTTTATCTTATTTGGAACTTCACTAGGTCTTGTATTGCATATTAGAGTAAATAGGGTCGCTATGTCCCTTCGCATTCTGGGCTAGTGTGTCGCTGCAATGATAGATATCCATATTGTTAGCTATGGTTTGGATGTGTTGATAATCAAGGTTGTAGCAGTCTGAATATATGCTACGTTAGTGACATAACAGCCAACAGTGTGGAGTAACACGCACACCTGCCCCCATTTACTTTTCATATTGTCGTGTATCCTTTTCCATGTTTATCTGTGTGTGCATGGATGGTGGGGTTGAGAGAGTTGGTCATTTAAAAAAAAAAAACTGAAGAAAAAGGAGCTAATATGGTAATCTGATATTCTTGCAAAAAATTTCCATATGCTCATACATTTTGTTGCCGCTCAGTATCAAACTTCAGCAGCAGAAAAAAAAAATTCGCGTCCTGATAGAAGAGAGAGCTACCTTGTGCTTGTGTGAATTTGGTTTAAGATCTAGCCCCTATATTCTTCCCTCAAGCTTCTCTTCATGTCTTCAGATTTCATTATTACTGATCAGAATAGTATATAGTGCTTCACAATGAGACCCATTAGAATATGATGCATCTTGTACTAGATAGACTATAGAGAGTATGTAATATCTAAACAATGTATAGAGGTGGAAAAATAATTAGAGCCAGATTAGAATCCAATGGCCGACTTTTTCGATGATCATTTATGGCACAGAGCTAGACCTCAAACCAATCATGTACAAAAAGAACAACCGCACAAGTCTCTTTTTCTGTACCAACATTCAATGCATGATTGATTCCTATACAATGATGAAGTTGGATTCCATTCTCCCTCCAATTAGGCTTTGGATTTTGGTAAGTGGAGGACAACTTCATGTAGCCAACTTAATGATGCCTCTTAAGATATCTAAATTAATAATTAATTAAATTATGATTTAATTTGTGATGCTACGGTGAAGAACACGGCTACTTTAGTTGGCTCGTGGAATATATCCTACCGAAAAGAGTCCGCCTGTAGCTTTCTCCAGCTTGTTTGTCAATACTATAAAATGTCCCCATTTCAGCATACAGCTCCTCGTTTTATTAAGATTATGTTTTTATCATGTGGAACAATCTATTTGTTATTTCGACCTATCACGTTGGACGTAGGAGAAATTTATTTGGTTATCATCCGTGGAGGCATCTGTTCCGTAGGATAGAATCTATACTTAACTTGTTAATTTAGAATCTTGAGATTTGAGGTAGATTGGGAGATTATGCATCTTCATGAGACGCTAAACCAACTCATCTAGTCTTGCGAGTACGCATAAATTTTAAGGAGGCGTATGGAAGTGGGGCGTAGTTTACTGTTAGATCTTTCTTGGACCAAGGATTTGCATGTGACTAGCACTTGTTTACTTTTCAAATCACGATCAGATCTTGTTTGTTCCCGTAATGATTTGTACTATGTTGCGGACTTAGAGCAAGTGTAGCAGCCTCCCACAAGGAGGCTCTTATGGGTGATGTGGCAAGGAAAGGCTCCCAACATGTTCTAACAAGCTCCCGAGGAGGCTCCTAAGTCCTAGTTGTCGGTGGGGTCCATCATGGAGTTCCTGAGAGCTCTACAAATTTGTGGAGCACTTGGAAGCTACTAAGGGGTGGGGGCCACTAAAAAATATTTTTTTATTAGATTTATTGTTTTAAAAATGTTTTTTTATAAAATGTTAGGCAGAAGAATGGATTTTTTAAATAATATTTAAGCTCCTAATTGGGAGTTTGTTAGAATATTTGTGTTAGTAGGAAGCTCCTAAGTGAGCCCCATGCTTGAGAGCATTCCAACAAAAGCTTCCTACTAGGAGATTGCTGCCCTTGCTCTTAGGATGGTCAAATCATTTATTCATGTAATTATTTGTTGCATGAGTAATGGAGTCAGTAAAGGATTAGCAAAGGGTTGGAAGAATGATTTTCAAATCACGATCAAATCTTGTTTGTTCCCATAATGATTTGTACTATGTTACGGACTTAGAGCAAGTGCAGCAGCCTCTCACAAGGAGGCTCTTAAGGGTGATGTGGCAAGGAAAAACTCCCAACATGTGCCAACAAGCTCCCAAGGAGGCTTCTAAGTCCTAGTTGGCGGTGGGGTCCACCATGGAGCTCTTGAGAGCTCTACAAATTTGTGGAGCACTTGGGAGCTACTAAGGGGTGGGGGCCACTAAAAAAATATTTTTTATTAGATTTATTGTTTTAAAATATATTTTTATAAAATGTTAGGCAGAAGAATGAAATTTTTAAATAATATTTAAGCTCCTAATTGGGAGTTTGTTAGAATATTTGTGCTAGTAGGAAGCTCCTAAGTGGGCTCTATGTTTGAGAGCACTCCAACAAGAACTCCCTACTAGGAGATTGCTGCCGTTGCTCTTAGGATGGTCAAATCATTTATTCATGTAATTATTTGTTGCATGCGTAATGGAGTCAGTAAAGGATTAGCAAAGGGTTGGAAGAATGATTTTCAAAGTTTGTTGATTCTCCAATTGTTGCATAGCTGACTGAGGATCTCCTCTACAATATTTTTTATATAAGAATTCTAAGAGATTGGCGCTAACATGTTTGGATTTTTAGTCTCAACAAGATATTCTGCAAATTAATCTGGATGATGATATGGTTGCAAACAGACAGAACATGCATTTATTTTTTCCTGTACTTTGAGAAATTGAAGAGCCATCCAAGAGAAATTTATAGTTATTTTATTGAACAATTTTTCAAAACAGACCCTTTTAAATTTTTATTTTTCAAAATCAACCCTGTTTTTTTATTTATCAAAACCAACCCGTTTTTTGATTAGCAGCCTAATCACATTCCTAAATAGTCGGGGTTGCCAACCCCGACTATTTAGGATTTAAATTTGTATGGTTTAAGGCTTCTAATTAGGGTTTAACGTCCTCTTAAATAGTCGGGGTTGGCAACCCCGACTATTTAGGAATGTGATTAGGCTGCTAATCAAAAAAACGGATCGGTTTTGGTAAATAAAAAAAAACAAGGTCGATTTTGAAAAATAAAATTTTAAAAGGGGATGTTTTGAAAAATTGTTCTTATTTTATTTCTTTAAGTTAGTATTTAAGATGAAGCATCTAGTGGTACTACATACATCTTTCTTTTAAACAATTTATAGCTATTTTATTTCTCAAGTTGGTATTAAAGATAAAAGTATCTAGTGGTACTATATATGCGTCTGTCTTTTAAAACAAAATCTTGGTCCTCTGTTTCAGAGCCTTTTGTTTCTAATCCTCAAAATCTGTAGAAACATTGAATTTCACCTTTATTCTTGATTTTTTTAATCAATTATACTCTTGATGACATTAAAAAAAAAAAGAATACTCCTCTAAAGACTAAGTACTTTTTTCCACTTCGCAAACTTCTAAAGATACCTAAAATTGTATTAGCAAGGATTCTATTTGACCGCTAGAAGAATGGTTATATCGAACATTGGCTTAAATAATTTAATTGCGTGGATGATGGAGGATAACCTTTCATAATATTCATTTGATTCTAATGATCTAGGTATATCATTTTATTCATTAATTGAACTTATCACCACCACTACTTATTTAATGGGATTTATTTGACAACAAATAATAATTGTTTCCTTGAGAGCATGCCTTTCAACCAAGAAATAAAGATATGGATAATTATCATGTCATTTCAAAGATACTGATGACAAAAGAAGAAACTGAGGCAGGGACAAAAATATTTGCTCTTGTGATATTAGCCCAACTGAGTTTTGTTTTTTTTTATCAGAGTCCAAATTTGAGGACAAATTAACATCTAATCCATTTAGGAATGCACATGCATTCATAGGCATGACAAATGCGCAAGTATATACGCTTTAACGCAAATATACAATAAATGCTCGTTATATAAATACAACAAATATTACTCTAAATACGTAGACGCGACGAATAATAGATTAAGAATAATAAGTAGGGAAGCAACATATTTGATGTGGAACTGCCTGAAGGTGCAAATCGTTATACACAAAAGTAGTATTTTTACAGTCTAAAAACTAGTATATATGAGTCCAAAATTTGGTACCTCTTAGTTCTATTTGTCATTATAACTTTGAGATAAACACTTTTTTTTTTTTTTTTGGTATTTGTCAATAGTTATCCTTGACCCAATATTTGGGTACATAGTTTTACCTCATCCAAACAGTACCAAATATTTTTGTAAAACATTTGTAGTTACTGATAAAAAGATAAAAGTGTACAAATGCAAAAATGACTGACCAAATCTGATGCAAATCAAAGGTTCGGTTACCCTGAGGACCCAAGCTTAATTTTCTCCTGCACCTAACGTTTCATGTATAAATACAATGCATGGAAGCCTAACACAGCAAATCTCAAAACTATGATCAGCAATCAAAATGCCCCCCTTAGCTCCTTCTCTAAAATCCTATACTCTCTATATCAAACCCCACATAGACTGAAAAAAAGAATGCTAGTCACTTACACGCCAGACCAAGAACTCAACCCAGTGAGGCAGAGATCAGGATCAGACATGAAGAGGAAGCTCGAGTGGTATGACCTGATTGCCCTTGGCGTCGGAGGAATGCTTGGTGCTGGAGTTTTCGTGACAACCGGCCACGTTGCTCATGAGATCTCAGGGCCCGCGGTGTTCGTTTCTTATATCATCGCGGGAGTATCGGCGTTTCTTTCTTCGCTGTGCTACACCGAGTTCTCTGTTGAAATCCCCGTCGCTGGTGGTGCTTTTAGCTATCTCAGGGTTACTTTCGGTATGATATGTGTCAGTTGTGCAGGTTTTGTGGTATACACGAGTTTTTATTGATTTGTTGAGATTGTGCATGGTTCTAGGGGAGTTTGTGGGGTATTTCGGAGGAGCAAATTTGTTGTTGGAGTATGTTCTGTCGAATGCTGCGGTTGCTAGGAGCTTCACAGAGTACTTGAGCTCTACTTTTGGCCAAGATGATCCTGATTCATGGAGAGTAGCAGTGGGTGGTTTGGCTGAGGGATATAACACTTTGGATTTCCCTGCAGTTGTCCTTGTTCTTCTTCTAACACTTTGCTTGTGTCGTAGGTAACTATCTTTGTTTTTGTCTCTTTATTCAGTTTAGCCTCGGGTGAATTACACAAAACCTTCCTGTATGTTACAAACCTGGGTAAGTTGCGGATAGACCCCTGTAGTATCGTTGTTTTGAACTTACTATATATCCCTGTACTTTAGTTTTGCCAGATAGGCTCCCTAAGTGAAATTCTTTGACTCGATCGTTTACCCCCAGGTGTCTATTTGCTAAAACACAAGTTTCTCATTCTTGGAGGGGGTCTGTGCGACGAAACGAAACTAGAGGGGCAGTAAATTCAAAAGCGATAGTGTAGGATTTCTATCCGCAACCACCACTGAACTTGTCTCACTTTCCTACATGAATTGATAGCAGTTATTTTGAAACAATTTTGTCCTTCAGGTGTTATGTTCAAATTTTACTGAAAGACTGTTGTTATAGTTAGATGGTAAGAAATGTAGTTTAGACTTTTTTTCTACCCTTCACGTTAATGCCGTTCGTGACGGTTTGCAAACATTTCAGAAGGGCTTTTTTTTTTTTTTTTACTTTTACCCGTAGGAAATTCAAAGACGTACGCTTTGGTTTTTAATTGCAGCACGAAGGGGAGCTCCATGCTTAATCTCGTGATGACAGTATTCCATTTGATCTTCTTCGCTTTCGTTATCGCCGCTGGTTTCTGTAACGGGAGCCCGAGGAATTTGGTTGAGCCGAAAGGTCTAACTCCTTTCGGGGTGAGAGGCGTTCTCGATGGAGCGGCGATAGTATACTTCAGCTATATCGGTGTCAACGGTGGCCGAAGAGATAAGGAGCCCATCGAAGAGTCTTCCCATTGGCATCGCTGGATCTGTCCTCATCGTTTCCTCCCTTTATTGTCTCATGGCGTTGGCTTTATCCTCCATGGTTCCCTACAACGAGGTAAGAACCCCGATAACATGTCAAGCAATGAGACAAACCAACTGTTCGTTCCAAATATTGTTCTTAAAAGTTCAGTAAAAAAACTTCCCGTGTATGAGTAAAAAAACCTATGGACAAATGTCTGCATGCAGAATTCCAGGTTAACGGTAAAAAGTTCGGCTTTTTTCCCTCGTTTGAAAGATCTAAATTTTCCTCTATTTTTCATTTTTCGACGCCCAAAATTTGTTTATCCTTATGTCTAGCCGGATAAATAATTTCTCTGTCATTCTAGATATCGAAGAGCGCATCCTTCGCCTCAGCATTCCAGAGGACTACAGGATGGAAGTGGGCGAGCAGCGTCGTAGGAGCTGGGGCGAGCTTGGGCATCGTCGCGTCGCTCCTCGTCGCGATGCTAGGCCAAGCTCGGTACCTGTGTGTCATAGGCAGGGCAAGGCTCGTCCCTCTCTGGCTAGCCAAGGTGCACCCTTCAACTGGGACTCCTTTGAATGCAACCATTTTCTTGGGTATGTAAAGTCTCAATCAAGGTATCTTCACATTGCAAAGAAACAAAATCTTGAAAGCAAACCATAGCGCTCTCTTGCTTTTGAAATGTAGTGATAATAAGTTTAATAATCTTGTGATGATTTCTCCAATAAGACTAGTTTGTAGTATGTGGTGTTTGTTTGTGCGCATAGCTGGCTGTCTTAGCATTTTCAATTAGAAAAAAAAAGCCTTTGTCTGCTACGCGTGTCTCCTCATCACTTGAAGTTAATACGCTATTGAAGACATTCGTATTCTTAATTACTACAGTCGGTCTTCACCAGAATTATTTGCATTGTGAAATGCACTGTTGAGAATGTATGGGAGATTTGACAAAAAAAAAATGATTATCTTTTGGTTAAATTTCACACAACCCCCCCAAGAAGTTTGGCGTATTTTGAGATGACCCTCCAGAAGATTGAAAATGTCACCCGCCACCCGAAAAATTGGGTATTATCTGAATGTAGGTTCAGAAATCGCTGAAGTACTAGGGTCGAGTGGCATTTCCGAATTTTTGGAGGGATACCTTAAGATGGGTGAAAGTTTACCCTTTTCTTTTTGAACGTGTAACAACTTTTGTAACAGAATGTACATGTCCGTTTAACATTTTTACAGGTATATGCACCGCGTCGATTGCACTCTTCACCGAACTTGACATTGTTCTTGAAATGATCTCCATCGGCACTCTCCTCGTGTTCTACATGGTCGCTAACGCGCTCATATATCATCGATACGTGAAGCTAAGCACAAACCGCCCGCACCCTACTCTTATATACCTCCTCCTCTTCACATCAACCTCCCTTGGGTTCTCACTATCATGGAAGCTCGACGAAAGATACTATTGGACTCTGGCATTTTTCGGTGGAGCTCTGATCGCCATTACGCTCTTCTTTCAATACAGAGCGCCTTGTCACCGAGGACTCTCAGAGTGGTCGGTGCCATTGATGCCCTGGCCCGCGTCAGGGTCGATATTTCTCAATGTGTTTCTTATGACTACACTTAAGAAGAGGTCTTTTCTGAGGTTTGGAGTGTGGAGTTGTGTGATTGTGTTGTTCTATTTGTTATATGGAGTCCACTCTACTTTTAATGCGGAAGAGAAGGATATAGAGGAGAATCATGGAGAAGGAAATGAAGTGACTCAGAGGAACAAAGTTGAAGTGGAGATGATTTAGTTGTCTCTAGAAATAGAACATTGCTGCCTTTTTTTTTTTTTTTAATTTTGAGCTTTACATGTATGATTGTTGTTGGATCTCTCAATGTGGGAAAGCTTTTGCTGATTGGATCTGGCCTCTTAGGGCTTGTTTGGTTTACTGAAAAATAAAAATCCCACGGGAAATTAAAGGAAAGCCCAAAAAACTTGCCAGATTTCATTTTCTGACGTTAAGTAGACCAAACAAAAATGGGAAACCCCAAAAGAAAACATGTGCCATGTGAACGCGTTTTGCTCGTGGGGGCCACACCCACGAGCACCTCCCCACGAGACGCGTTTTCTCGTTGGGGCGTGGGGGCCACACCCACGAGCTCCTATATATAAACCCTAGTTTTCTAGGGTTTCCGGGTGAAAGCGGCAAAGAAAAAAAACGCTGAAGAAAAAAAACAGAGGTGAGTCGACTTTCAGGAGGAGATTTTGAGCAGTCCTTGGTGCCGACTTTGAGAGGGTTTTCAACATCCCTTTTGAGAGAGAAATTGTGAGAGATTTGAGATTTTGTTTAATGGTTTTATTTGTGAGACTTTGTATGATTGTTAACCCTATTTGTATTCTCTTTCTCTCTAATAGTAGATCTCCCCCCTCATTGCTCGTGGACGTAGGCAACTTGCCGAACCACGTAGAAAATAGTTTGTCTTGTTGTGATTTGTAATAGCTTGTTAGGTTCCCTCGACAAGTCAGTCCTAGATCTGATGAGAGGAAGAGTGTATATCCTACTTTATTGAGATATATCACTTTCGATTCTTGTTTCCTTTGTGAAACAGTGATTTAGTTGTGATCTTACTCTCTTGTTGTGCACCAGAAATGCTGCCAAAATTTTCACTGCGCACAACAAGTGGTATCAGAGCACATGTTTTGGCTTGGGGCTTGTTCGAAGGATTCGCTGAAGGATTCTTATCTAAAGAGTTAGATCTACAATATGGGTGAAACAAGCACATCGAGATCGTCTATTTCGAAGGCACAGAGTCTGAGCATCAATAATACAAAGATTGATGTTCCGAAGTTCGACGGCAAGATTAATTTTGGTTTGTGGAGGTGCCAGGTGATGGATGCGTTGGATGCACAAAATTTGGAGGATTCTCTTGAGTTGGAAGAGAAACCAGATGATATAGAGGACAAGGTTTGGAAGAAGATGAATAGTAGGGCTTGTGGAGTTATTAGGTCATGCTTAACGTCGGATCTAATTTATGATGTGATGAACGAGACGTCGACAAATAAATTGTGGAAAACATTCAATGAAAAGTATCTTACTAAAAGCATTGAGAATCAGCTTTACTTGAAGAAGAGGTTTTTCGCAGTTCAAGATGAAGAGGGGAGTTTCTATTAGGGAGTATGTAAATAACTTTACGAAGTTGCTTTCAGATATGACCAATGTGAATATAATGGTTGAGGATGAAGATAAGGCGATGCTACATTTGTGTTCGTTACCGGAGGATGATTATGGTATTTTTTTCCTAACTATGATTAATGGTAGAACTATTGTTAGTTATAAGGAGGTGACCTCAGCTTTGGTAAATTATGAATT
This sequence comes from Asparagus officinalis, assembly GCF_001876935.1. Classification (NCBI taxonomy): domain Eukaryota; kingdom Viridiplantae; phylum Streptophyta; class Magnoliopsida; order Asparagales; family Asparagaceae; genus Asparagus; species Asparagus officinalis. Next base: position 131,439,749 of record NC_033797.1, on the reverse strand, counting down.
GAGGAAAAGTGATAACGAACCCTTCGAGAAGGCATCAGGAGATGCATTAGCAGTTCGACGCCGTACTCCAAACCGTTGGCACTCCAACCACTCAAAATCGAGGAATAGATGTAGCCATAAGAGTGTTGGTAGGAACCAGTGTCGTTTTTGTAAAGAAGAAGGACATTAAAAGAACGAGTGCCCAAAGTTAAAAGATAAAGCCGAAAAGAATAAATAGAAAGTTGTACAAGCTTCGGAAATGAATGTTGTCAAGGCTAGTGACGACAATTCAGATACGGATTCTTCGGGCTTTTCATGCTCAGTATTACCGTCAGTTTGTTACACTGACTCTACGGAGTGGATGAAGGATTCTGATGCTACATATCATATTTGCCCTAGAATGGATTGGTTCTCTAGCTTTAAGGAGTTGGAAAGAGGGGATGTCGTGCTTATGGGTAATGAATCACGTATGCCCTATTGATGGTATTGGTACAGTTCGGATCCTCATGTGTGACAGGGTGACTCAGGAGCTGAAGGAAGTAAGGTTCGTGTCGCAGTTAATGAATAATATTATTTCACTTGGAACTTTGGAGGCAGCTGGTTATCGGGTGATCTTGAAGAATGCAACTCTGAAGGTCACGAAGGGGTTCATGGTGGTGATGCGAGGTGTCAGGGAAAACAAACTATACTACTTGAAGGATAAGACAATTACAGGGGGTCTGACAACTTCTATCACTACAGAGGAGGACACTATCAGTTTATGGCACATGCGTTTAGGACACACTGGTGATAAGTCCCTACATATATTGGCAAAACAGTGGCTATTGAAAGGTGTGAAGACCTGCAAGATGGAGCTGTGTGAGCATTGTGTACTTGGGAAGAAGACGAGAGCGAAGTTTGGCATCGCTATTCACAATACCCAAGGTATATTGGACTACATTCACACAGATGTTTGGGGCTCTTCCAAGCACACATCACTTGGTGGGGCCAACTATTTTATCACTTTCATTGACGATTAGTTCAGGAGAAATTGGGTATACCTTATGAAGCATAAACATGAGGCCCTGGATATTTTTGTGGAGTGGAAGAAGAAAGTGACGCTGCAGACATGTAGAAAGGTGAATGCTCTTCGTTCGGACAATGAAGGAGAGTACAAGAGTGATCCATTTCTGTAGTTTTACCGAGATCACGATATTAGGTGACACTTCACAGTTCGTGAGACACCGTAACAGAACGGGATGGCTGAGAGGTTGAACCGTACATTGCTGGAGAAGGTGTGATGTATGATGACACATAATGGATTGTTAAGATCCTTTTGGACCGAGGCGTTAGTTTATGCGAGCCATCTCGTAAATAGTTTGTTGTGCACTGCGATACAAGGGAAGACTCCGATGGAGCGTTGGTCTGGTTCGGTAGCTAGTGACTATGAGTCGCTTCAGATATTTGGGTGTCCAACTTATTACCATATCAGTGATGGTAAATTGAATCCGAGGGTGAGGAAAGCTGTCTTTGTGGGTTTTAGAGAAGGTGTTAAAGGCTTCAAGTTATGGGATCCACATGACAAGAAGATAGTTATTACCAGAGATGTTACATTCGACGAGGCGTACATGATGATGCCTCAAGTCTCTCAGCAGGTGGAGGGAGACCAGACAAGAGGGATATCGCAGCAGGTGAATGATGATGTGACTCCACCCACTCTAGATAGCATTGTATCTATTGAGGCTCCCACAGAGGTAACACGGGAAGGAGATAGGATGACAGCCGGGCATTTAGAGGATACAATGAATTATGAGACTCAGGAGCTGAGTCATGTTCAGAAGTCCATTGCAGCAAACAGAACCAGAAGAGTGATTCGTCGACTAGCTAGATATAATGATGTCATGGTTGCATATGCCTTATCAGCAGAGGTTGTTGATGATATGGTTCCATCCAAATTCAAGGAGGTAGAGTCTAGCCCCGATTCGATCAGATGGAGGGAAGCTATGGAGGAGGAGATGTGGTCTCTTCAGAAGAATGACACTTGAGAACTTGCAAAACTACCGAAGGGTAAGAAGGCTATTGGATACAAGTAGGTGTATGCAAAGAAAGAGGGATCTTCTATTGGGGATATTCGGTACAAAGCCAGATTGGTTACCAAGGGTTATGCACAGCTTGAGGTGTTGCTTACAACGAGGTATTCTCACCTGTTGTAAAGCATTCGTCGATTAGGATTCTAAATTTGGATTTGGTCTAGATGGATGTTAAGACAGCCTTTCTACATAAAGATTTAGAAGAGGAGATCTACATGACACAACCTATGGGGTTCAAAGCTGCAGGCAAGGAAGAATTAGTGTGCAAGCTGAAGAAGTCTCTTTACGGATTGAAGCAATCGCAGTGACAATGGTACAAGAGATTCGACGGCTTTATGATTGGCCGAGGGTACACGAGTAGCCCATATGACCCATGTGTTTATATGCACAAGCTACAGGATGGTGAGTACATCTATTTGTTACTATATGTTGATGATATGCTTATTGTCTTTAGGAATTCTTCGGCTATTCGAAAGTTGAAAAATGAGCTGTCATCCGAGTTTGAGATGAAGGATCTTGAAAAGGCTAAAAAGATATTGGGTATGGAGATCGAGAGGGACAGGGCAAAGGGGAGATTTATTCTTACACAGAGGAGTTATCTGCAGAAGATGTTGAAGAAATTCAGTTTTGATGGCAATGCAAAGGCAGTGAGCACTCTATAAGCTCCCCATTTTAAGCTTTCAGCTAAGATGTCGTCTGTTTCAGTTGAGGATAGAGAATATATGTAGAAGGTTCCATATGCCAGTGTGGTGGGTAGCTTGATGTATGATATGGTGTGTACGAGGCCAGATTTGTTACAAGTCGTGAGCATGATATCTAGGTACATGCACGACCCCAGGAAGGGTCATTGGAAGGCCGTGAAGTGGATTCTACGGTATATCAAAGGTACCATGGATGTTGGTTTGGTATTTTAAAAGAATGAGAAGACAGAATAGGATTGTATTGACTATATGGATTCAGATTATGCGGGGGATCTTGACAAACGCCGGTCTACTTCAGGATATGTTTTTACATTGGTAGGTGCACCGGTATGTTGGAGATGTACACTTTAGTCTACAGTGGCTGTAATGATCATGAGCTTTCGATACTAGTTAAAATAATTTTTTGGTATTTTAAAATATTTAATTATTATTTTTAAAAGAATATTTGTATTTTTTCTTGATTTTCTAGAATTTTTTTATGATTGAAAAGTCCAAATTTTATATTTATTTAAATGATTTTGATATTTATGAATTAACTTAGTGCAGTAAAAATTTCTGGAATTAATCTGTTATGTTATCAATACTATTACGTATCTTTTTAAATAATAAGTTGTATTATTGTTACTATTACGTATGATTTCGTGTATTATGTTGTATTATTAATTACGTATTATTTTTATAATTTGTTGTATTATTTTTACTATTGCATATCAACTATTGTATTAATACAATTGGTACATTTTAATTTGTAGATAATTATCCCATAATTATTTGATTTTAAATGTAAGTAATTATATTTTTATTAATTATTCTCGTTAAATTGTACAATTTGTTGTATTATTACTACTGTTGCATATTATCTGTTGTATTAGTATAACTGATATGTTTTAATGTGTAGATAATTTTCACATAATTATTTAATTTATTTCGTATTAATATTATTTTTAATTATTTTTTCAAAATCCTAAATATCCCTATATATAAGTAATTCTCTATCTTCTCCCCCTCGTTCTCAACCTGCCGCCTCCTTNTAAATTGTACAATTTGTTGTATTATTACTACTGTTGCATATTATCTGTTGTATTAGTATAACTGATATGTTTTAATGTGTAGATAATTTTCACATAATTATTTAATTTATTTCGTATTAATATTATTTTTAATTATTTTTTCAAAATCCTAAATATCCCTATATATAAGTAATTCTCTATCTTCTCCCCCTCGTTCTCAACCTGCCGCGCCGCATAGTCGTCAAACGTGCTCGGTTCTAGATTCGCCTGAATAATCGACTCGCCTGCACGAGTTGAGATCAGTTGGAATAGCGGAAATTCGCCTTTCGCGCGACTCGCCTGCCCGAGTCCAAAGTCGAATCCGCCTGCAAACCTCCAGGCCGTCAGTTACAGCTGGGTATCCGCTACCCCACGTAACGGAGATATGCCTTTTCCACCTCTCTCGACCTGAGGGAAGAGGCCAGTACTCAAGACCGCCAGGCACCCGCTTCACAGTACTTGCAAGTGCGAAGCGACTGGACGGCGGTGTCGAGTCGACCTGAACAGTCAAAATGCCGACTCACAGCGGCTATCCTAAGTCGGGAGACGAATTCCTGGCGCGAGCGTTTCGGCGAACTGCTCCAAACCCACTGAGTACCAGGAACACGCTTCCCGCCCTCCTTGACCTGAAGGCAAGAGAAGGCCACGGTACTCCAGGCCCGCCGAACAGTTCGCCTACAGTACAAGTGAGCCAGACAGGTGCAAAACAGCCTGCTACCCTCATAAACGCGGCTCACCTCAGTTGTCAAGAGAGGTGACGAAGACTGCGCCGGCGCTCGGTGGTTGGTCAGAGTCACGCAAGCATCTGACAGCCGTGTCACGCATTACGAGGAGGCGGCTTTCCACTCCTACGTACGCGTGCATGCAGAACGCAGCTCTATCGATGACCAACTGACGCGTATGAATGAACAGCAAGACATCTCTCGGACAATGTATGATCACATCCCATTAATTATCAAGGACGTAGTTTCAAGTGTTCCTTCTTCCTATTTAAAAGCCCTTCCAGCACACTGGAAGAACGGAGCAGCAAAACATTGCGAGAAAAGAGTTGAGACCAAGCTCTCTGCATAATCTTTGCATTGCAGCATCACTGTTTAGTTCCGAGCTCCGATCGCCGGCGAACTAAATAGACCCGAACTCCATCGATTCGAGCTTCTACTGCGAACTGAAGCTCTCCAGCAACTTCGATCGAACGGTCCAAGGGAAGCAGACTCGACACGAGCATCGAGCGAAGCGTCCTATAGCCACCTAAAGTCCCCACACAAACCAAAGAGGGCATTCCCTCTGCTTCTGTTGTAACCATTTGATTATTAGTTTGTAATAAGCTTTCTTATTAATACAAACGAACACTCTCTGTTTTCGGGAAATCAAATTTACACCATACAACCTCCAACCCCCATCTCGACGTCTCCCCACCTCCATCTCCCCTTCGT
>NC_033797.1:131416419-131434201 GCF_001876935.1 Asparagus officinalis | reverse complement strand
CCCCCCCGCCGCCACGACAGCGACTTCCACCAACTCCGGTCATCCTCCCTGCTGCGCACGTCGCCGAACAACGAACATCAAGCAATGGCGTCGCCGTCTCATTTGCATGTCCATTGGCCCCCCCGCCGCCACGACAGCGACTTCCACCAACTCCGGTCATCCTCCCTGCTGCGCACGTCGCCGAACAACGAACATCAAGCAATGGCGTCGCCGTCTCATTTGCATGTCCATTGGCCTCGCAGGCAAGATCCCGCTTCTCTTTGACTCGACATTTTAATATTTATATCTGATATAATTAATTGTATAGATTAGACTGATATGTTATTATCTGCGTGGGTTTATTGATAATACTGCAGTAGTTATATTTTGTGAAGTGGTGCTATATATGATGAGTGGATATGTTGAAAAATAGTTTATGATTAATTACGAAATGTTTTAAAAAAAAGAATAATTTGTAAAAGGGAGTATTCTGAACTATTATTATGAGAAATATTTTAAAAGAATTTATCTTGGAAGAAGTAATATTAAATAGAATATTTAAAGATTATTTTAGAATTATTGTAATGAGAAAAGAATTTACTTTGTGTAAAAGGGATTATTTTAGAAAATAATTTAAAAGAGTTTATTTTATAAAAAGATTATTTTAAAAAAATAAATTTATGATTTTTAAAAAATAGTTCTGAATTAATATAATGAGAAACAATTTTAAAAGAATTTATTGGATGAAATTGGTTTTCCCGCATGATTATGTTGTTCACAAGTCATTGTTCATACTTTTCGTATTGCTCGTAGTTACTATTCATATCTTACGATCTTTATTTCAATATGTCATGATGTTGTTGCATAGAATTAGTTTTATTTATTATCTTCTTATTGTGTTTGAGATCCCTTAGTAGTTCATGACTTAGTGGCGTCGTGCGTCATGAACAGACCTAGTGATATGTGTGGATGTGTTGACTGAATTTAAATGGTGAACCAGAGATAATGTGGATTATGTTTGACTTAGAAAAACGAGAAGAGTTGGAATGAGGAAGTCTTGGTTCATGTGATCGGATGTGACTGTTGATGTATCTTCCAGGCTCGCACCGATGAATTCGTGTAGTCACTTTGGTTTGTTGGGCTAAAGTGAATTCGTGTAGTCACTTTAGTTAGTGAAAATCATGTAGTCACCCGAGTCCTTCTTGAGTTCGGACCAGGCCAGAATCGGATTGCGTGTAGTCATCTGACTGATTCATGTAGCGGTATTGGATGCACGTAGGAGATTTGTGAACAGTCGGTTATCCGATGATATGAGCATTGACTCTATGCGAGATGTGGACCAGTGAGTTTTAGGATGACTAGTATTCGACCCGGTTACTGTATGCAGTTAGCTTTATGTTTATCATGTTTTAGTAGTGAATTTGCATATTGATTTTGTTGGATTTCCAGTTGCACGTTTCTTTATCATTGCTGTTGTTGTATCGTTTTTCGCATTGTGTTTTCGTTTGTTCTTTTCTTTTGTGGGGTCTTGTCGTGTGTTATGCACGCTGACGTACACTTGTTTTCTCTAGTGTACGTCAGATTTAGGAGACGGACAACCTCAGTTCGAAATCGTACAGGAGCCAGAGGATTCTCAGCAGGAGTGCCTTGCAGACGGAGCAGAAGAAGAAGTCGAAGCCTAGTTTTTCTTTTATTAGTTGATGGTCTTAGTTTACTTTTGCAGTATTTCCTTTCTATTTCCATTTGACGATGTATTTTTCTCTAGTATTCAGTTGTTCAGTTTGTATAAGGGTATGTTGACCTGAATATTATATCTTGGATGATATTCACTTGTGATATGGATATTCTGTTCTGAGTTATTTATTATATTCTCTCTATTTATGATCGGAGACATGTGTCTTTGCATTTATTTCTTGACGCTTAGCGTACTAGGTTGAGGAGAAATGCTTATTTTTATTTATTCTCCTTAATCTAATATGTCACGGGCTTGTTCACGTTCTGATTCCTGGGTATTTTTGGAAGCAGGGCATGACAGTGTCTCTCTCTACTACAGAGGCTGAGTATATGGTAGTGACTGAAGCTGTGAAGGAGACTTTGTGGTTGCGTGTATTGTTGGAGGACTTGGGGATTACACAGGAGACCATTCGGGTGTATTGTGATAGCATGTCGGCTATCTATTTGGCAAAGAACCATGTCTATCATGCATGCACAAAGCACATTGATGTCAGATTCCACTTCGTTCGTGATGTCTTGGATGATGGAGATGTCATATTGGAGAAGATCCACACAAAGGACAACCCTGGGGATATGTTGACCAAAGTTATTTCAGATGTTAAGTTTGATAATTATTTGGAGCTTTTGAACATTCTTCGATGTTGAGGCCTTTGGAGGCTATTTGGGTGAACTACGTTCGACTTGATTCCTTGGGCGAGAGGATACATAGGTAGTCTTTTCGATGCAGCCGGTTGGATAAGTTGATTTCGATGGGGGGAGATTGTTTGGACTGTCGTTCGGATTCCCGACTTGTTATGGATTGAGTCCGTTGTCGTGAATTAACTTCATGGCGTACTGGACACAACAAGTGGGACATTTGGATGCTTTGGTGTCAGCTCAGTTTTTGAAAGAAACTTCGCCGAGGTGAAGAATTGTGGACGTGTTTTGCTCGTAGGGGCCACACCCACGAGCACCTCCCCATGAGACGTGTTTTCTCGTGGGGGCGTGGCGGCCACACCTATGAGCTCCTATAAATAAACCTTAGTTTTTTAGAGTTTCCGGGTGAAAGCGGAAAGAAAAAAAAACGTAGAAGAAAAAAAACAGAGGTGAGTCGACTTTCAAGAGGAGATTTTGAGCAGTCCTTGGTGCCGACTTTGAGAGGGTTTTCAGCATCCCTTTTGAGAGAAAAATTGTGAGAGATTTGAGAGTTTGTTTAAGGGTTTTATTTGTGAGACTTTGTGTGATTGTAAACCCTATTTGTATTCTCTTTCTCTCTACTAGTAGATCTCCCCCTCCTTACGCCGTGGACGTAGGTAACTTGTCGAACCACGTAAAAAATAGTTTGTCTTGTTGTGATTTGTAATAGCTTGTTAGGTTCCCTCGACAAGTCAGTCCTAGAACTGATGAGAGGAAGAGTGTATATCCTACTTTGTTGAGATATATCACTTTCGATTCTTGTTTCCTTTGTGAAACAGGGATTTAGTTGTGATCTTACTCTCTTGTTGTGCACCAGAAGTGCTGCCGAATTTTCCGCTGCACACAACATGCCGCATCCAACCCAAAGCAGAAAATCAAATTCCTCTCCAAAAACAACCAATTTATGGGAAGGAGGAAGATGAATAAGTTCCTTTTCTCGGTCAATTTCGAGTCTGGATGGTTTGTTTGGCCATTGGATTCAAAGGGTAATGGGTTGGAATAGTGGACTGTCATATATCTGTAGTGAATTTGAGCCCATATGTTATCTCACTAGTTCACTTGTTAAAAGTGAAAACTAGCCATCATTTAAAATTTGTTGATCGTCTTTAAATATCTAGCAAATTATTCCTTTAAATGTTCATATTTTGAAATTAGTTCTTTAAATCTTTAAACATAATGTGAATCCCAACCTCAAATTTAAAATTTTGTTGCCAACAGTTTTGTTCTATATGGAACACGATAACTACTTTTGAAGCTATCGACGAGCGAGGATCGTACAGCCAGCCAAGGTCTTCGACCAGAGCGGACCTGAAGGCCAATCTCTCCGGGTCTAGTTAGTTTGTCCCTGATTCTCTATTCGCTACTGTACTATTCTATTTGGAGCCAACTCTTCAATTCCGATTTTCTAGTTTGTGAATAGAGCTCTATCAAAAAACTACTTCCCCGGGATCAGTTCGCACCCCACTTCACTCTCTGTGCACACCATGGTCACCACAACCATGTTTTTTTTTTCGTTTGAACCAAATAATAGAAAATGAGGGAATCTATTTGTACGTTAATTACTTTCTTCTTTTTTCAAGTTTAACTAAAAAGTGGTAGAAATTACTTCTACTCCATGTTTTTTGATGAAACAAATACAAGAAATATTTTCCATGAAAGTGAAGGAAACACAAAAAAGTAAAGGAAATATGCATTTGGAAAATGAAGGAAAACAACCGAACATGCCCTTAGTTGAATACACAAATGAAACAACGATTTAAGGAGGATTTTTTTTCCTTTTTTTCTTTTTCATAAATAAAGAAATTTTTAAAATGAACTTGCAAGGTAGAGTAATTATGTTTCTCTATTGGGTAAATTACACTAAACCCCAATGAAACTTCAATGTTTTGCGATAAAATTCTATACGCTCCCAATAACTTTTCGAAATTACAATCACATCTATAGTGAGGATGTAAGTCACTTTAACTTCTCTCTTTTCTACAATATCTCGAATATAGTGATATTAGATCTCAATGTGTTTTCTTTGGATCTATTCGCACTAATATTGAACATGCTAATCAATGTCTTATTATCACAATAAATACTAGCAGGACCTTCTATCAAATTGAGATGTAAATCAAACAAAAAACGTGTTATTTAAACGTCATGTATAGTTACCAAATTGCAAGCTACATATTTTGCTTATTGTGTGGAGCTAGCAACACACCCTTATTTCTTGCAACTCCAAGAAATGGCTTCTCCTCCAAAGATGAATAAGTGTCTCAAAGTGGACTTTTCAGCATCTTTATGACCTCTAAAATTAGCATCAAAGTAACCGAGGAGGTTAAACGAACTGGCTTAATAAACCAATTTATGAGTCATTGTGTCTCTGATATACTTCATAATCCTTTTAACAGCTTACTAAGATATTGTTCTCGGATTACTTTGATATTGACTAACCATACTTACAATATAAACTAAATCAGGTTTGGTGCACAATATTGCATGCATCAAACTTCCAATTGCTTGAGCATAAGAAACATTTAATGGCTTTCGCTCCTCTCCAGGGCTTTTCTCTTTACACAATCTCTTTCCTATTACCAACGAAGTTGGTGCTGATTAGGATTTTCCGTTGTAAACCTTTTAAGAACTGAGCTTAAATATCTCTCTTGATTTAAACTTAGCATTCTAGACTTTTTACCTTAAATTATTTGAATTCCAAAAATATAAGATACATCTCATATGTCGTTCATCTCAAACTTTTTACTAAGATCTGCCTGGTTTTGTTCAACATTTCAATGTCATTCCCGATGAGCAATGTATCATTCACATATAAGGATAATATAGTAAACTTACTCCTACTTTTTAAGACATATACACAATTATTTAATTTTTCTGAACAAAACCAAGTTTGGTGATTGTATCATGAATGCATACATATCACTTTCTTCAACTCTCCATTAAGGAATGTTGTTTTAACATCTATTTGGAATAACTTTAAATCAAGATATGCAAAAATAGCCAAAATAATTTTAATGAATGCAAATTTAGCTATAGGAGAATATGTCTCTTGAAAGTCTATTCCTGCCTTCTAGTTATAAACCTAAATGTGCTTTAAATTTATCAATAGACTCATCAATATGTTATTTCTTTTTAAGCAACCATTTGCATCATATAGGTTTTATATTTTTCGATAGATCAAATAACTCCCAAACATTGTTCTTTTCTATATAACCAAATTCTTCTCTCATGCCTTCTAGTAGGTATAAAGCTGGTTCACACCATTTCATCGCATCAGAGAAGATTAAGGGATATACTTCTTATATATTTGTATCTACCGAGAAACAAGATGACTCACATGAATATAAATAATAATCATCCATCCATGAAGTTTGTGTTCTTGACCATTTGTTTTCTACAAATGGTTGATGAGGTACATCATTTTTCATCAGTATCTCATCATCTTCAAGGTTAGGTTCATTCATACTATCTGGATCATTTGTGGGAATAACAATTTAATAATTATCATCTATTATAGTTAGAGAGGTTATGTTTCTTCTTGAACTTGTTCCTCTTCCTCTAGATTTTCTAAAACTGTAGCATCTCTGCTTTCAATGACCCCTTTTTCTTTACTGTAGAACTTGTAACATTTTAACTTTTCTAAATGCTCTATGAATCTACACTTTAATATTCTAAACTCCAACTTATCTCTATTTGGTATAGTATGCTAACATGGTCTATAGATCCTCACTTCCATGACTCAAATTATGTTTCCTCTCATTCCATAACTCATAAGGTATGGATACAACCGACTTGGTGAGAATTCTAAGAATTTTATTTAAATGTAGTTTGCAATTAACAATGATTCTCTCCAATATCTTTTGGAAAGAGCGAATAAGAAAACATACATCTAATTACATTCAGTAATGTTCCATACTTTCTTTCAGCAACTCCATATTGTTGTGGAGTATACGACATTGTTGTATGTTGTTTAATTCCAATTGAATACATAACGCTCAAATTCTTTGAGTTTTATTCTCCACCTCTATTATAGTTCTAAAATTTTTATTTTCCTTCTAAGTTAGTTCTTAACTTCTGTGTTATATCTCTTAAAGTATTCAAAAGCTTTTAATTTTCTAGAGATAAGATAGATATGTACAAATTTGGAATAATAATCTATAAAAATAATAAAATATTTTTTATTACTATGAGTTCTAACACTTAGGGGACCACAAATATTCAAGTGAGTCAACCCTAAAAGTTCATTGGCTCTTTATTCATCAATAAAAGGTTTTCTGATTATTTTACTAGCTCTAACATGTTCACATGGAGGCAAATGAATATTAGATAGTATAGGTAGAAAGTTCATCTGATAGTTTTTTTATTTTTAAAATACTAGCATGTCCTGGTCTAGAATGACACAATTCAAACTAAAAAATATAACATAACAAGCGGATTAAATTAGAAATTTTATTTTTAGAATTATTATAAACTATTGGAAGGATGCATAATTCATGCTCACGTATATATTTTCCCATAGCATACACTTCATTTTTTTAATAGAAATCTTGTTATTGTAGAACCTAATTTTTAGCCCTTTCTTCATCAAGGTGGGAATAAAGATTAGATTGTGATAAATTCATAGTATGTAGGAACACATCTTTGAGGATGAGAATATTATCCCCAATGTTTAATTTATATGAACCAATACCTTCTATATCAAGATATGTATTATTTTTCCATATAAATTCTCTATTCACTTTTCTTCGGCTCAATGAACATTGTGATTCCATTCTTGTCCTTTGCGATATGTCTTGTTGCATCAGAGGTTATCCACCAACTTTTGATATTCATCATCGCAGCATTGCATTCTATTATACCGACAAATTCGTTTTTGCTAGTACCGCTTATTCTAGATGTTTGTAGCCTCCTTTACTTTTCTACTTTTCACCTTGTGGGCAAGTGGGTCTAAAATGCCCGAACTTCCCACATTTGTAGCAGGCTTTATGGGGTTGTGGGTTACTTTCTTCTTCTTGAATTGTTGCAATTTTGATCCTCACGGATTGTTTTCTAAGGGTCATGGTTTCTATAGCTTCCAACATAATGCCTCTGACGGACAAAATTCATTTCTTGTTACACTATGTTCGGTTTTGATTCCTTCCTGCTGGCTATTAAGTTTTATTCTATTGCTAGGTACATTGGTAGATCATTAATAGAGTTAATGGTAGGGTTCATTCTCAATATGGTGGCAGCTACATCGAGGGAAGAGGGAAGTCTGTTCAAAGTAGTTGTCACTTGCATTCTTTCTAGGATTTCAGTCCCAGCAGTGGATAAGTCTTCAGTCATGACAATCATCTTATTAAAATGTTTGACAATTCATCTTATCAATATGTCCTTTGACATTGTCTCCCTCTTGCATACTATAAGATTGTATTTATGCAAGAGGAGCCAAATGTTTAACTTCAGAGCGGTGTGGCATTTTTTATAGCTTTCTACATGCGAATGGAAGTTTTGTAAGTTTTAAAAACTTTGATCAAGATATTTTCCATAAACACGAACTGAGTTAGAACTTAACACGAACACGAAATAGAACTAACACGAACTGAGTTAGAACTAATACGAACACGAAATAGAACTAACATGAACACTAATTAGATCTAAAATTTCGTATTAGGTCTAATAAAAATTCGCGTTAAGTCTAATTTCATGTTAGGTCTAATAAAAGTTCGTGTTAGGTATAATAAAAGTTTGTGTTAAGTCTAATTTCACGTTAGGTCTAATAAAGTTTGTGCTAGGTCTAATAAAAGTTCGTGTTAGGTCTAATTAACATGTTAGTTCTATTTCGTGTTCGTGTTAGTTCTAACTCATGTTAGGTCTAATTGGTGTTCATGTTAGTTCTATTTCGTGTTCGTGTTAGTTCTTACTCAGTTCGTGTTAGTTCTAATTCATGTTAGTTCTAACTCAGTCTATACTAGTTCTAACTTAGTTCTGTTAGTTCTAACTCAGTCTGTTTTAGTTCTAACTCAGTCTGTGTTAGTTCTAATTCATGAATTAGAACTAACACGAACTGAGTTAGAACTAACATGAACTAAGTTAGAACTAACACGAACACGAAATAAAACTAACATGAATACCAATTAGACCTAAAATTTCGTGTTAGGAGACATGGGGACCTAAAGAAAATTTAAGCAAAAAAGGGCAGAAGAAGACGAAAAAACCGAGAACAATACCAAAGAAGAAAGAGACAAATAAATAAATAAATAAATAAATAAAAATAGGGAGAAGGAGCTGGCATCCTCAGACACACACAACATGGAAAGAAAAAAAACAAAAAAAATATCATAAAAGAAAAGTGGATGAAAAGAAAAAGAACTAAAGGAAGAAAAGGACAAAAAAGAATAAGACGAGGAGAAAAAGATAAAAAAATCCAAAACTCAAAAGAGAGCAGAGGGCAGCCTTAGGCGCACGAAAAAAATGTCAGAGAACAGGAGAACACACGAAAAAAAGAAGGAAAAATTCATGTTAGTTCTAACTCAGTCTATATTAGTTCTAACTCAGTTCTGTTAGTTCTAACTCAGCCCGTTTTAGTTCTAACTCAGTCCGTTTTAGTTCTAACTCAGTCCGTGTTAGTTCTAACTCAGTCCGTTTTAGTTCTAACTCAGTCCGTGTTAGTTCTAACCCATGAATTAGAACTAACACGAACTAAGTTAGAACTAACATGAGTTAGAACTAACACGAACACGAAATGAAACTAACATGAACACCAATTAGATCTAAAATTTAGTGCTAGGAGACATGGGGACCTAAAGAAAATTTAAGCAAAAAAGGGCAGAAGATGAAAAAACCGAGAACAAGACCAAAGAAGAAAGAGACAAATAAATAAATAAATAAATAAAAATGGGGAGAAGGAGCTGGCATCCTCAGACACATACAACATGGAAAGAAAAAACAAAAAAATCTCATAAAAGAAAAGTGGATGAAAAGAAAAAGAACGAAAGGAAGAAAAGGACAAAGAAGAATAAGACGAAGAGAAAAAGACAAAAAAAATCCAAAACTCAAAAGAGAGTAGAGGGCAGCCTTAGGCGCACGAAAATAAATGTTAGAGAACAGAAGAACACACGAAAAAAAGAAGAGAAAATTCATGTTAGTTCTAACTCAGTTCGTGGTAGTTCTAACTCAGTCCGTGTTAGTTCTAACTCAGTTCGTGTTACTTCTAATTCATGAATGAGAACTAACACGAACTGAGTTAGAACTAACATGAACACGAAATAGAACTAACATGAACACTAATTGGACCTAAAATTTCGTGTTAGGAGAAATGGGGACCTAAAAAAATTTAAGCAAAAAAATACAGAAGAAGACGAAATAACTAAGAACAAGACCAAAGAAGAAAGAGACAAATAAATAAATAAATAATGGGGAGAAAGCGCTGGCATCCTCAGACATACACAACATGGAAAGAAAAAAACAAAAAATCCCATAAAAGAAAAAGTGGACAAAAAGAAAAAGGACGAAAGGAAGAAAAGGACAAAGAAGAATAAGACGAGGAGAAAAAGACAAAAAAAAATCCAAAAATCAAAATAGAGCAGAAGGCAGCTTTAGGCGCAAGAAAAAAATGTCAGAGAACAGGAGAAACACATGAAAAAAAAGAAGAAAAATTCATGTTAGTTCTAACTCAGTCTGTATTAGTTCTAACTCAGTCAGTGTTAGTTCTAATTCATGAATTAAAACTAACACGAACTGAGTTAGAACTAACACGAACATGAAATAGAACTAACATGAACACCAATTAGACCTAAAAATTCGTGTTAGGAGACAGGGTGACCTAAAGAAAATTTAAGCAAAAAAAGACAGAAGAAGACGAAAAAACTGAGAATAAGACCGAAGAAGAAAAAGAAAAATAAATAAATAAATAAATAAAAGTTAGGGAGAATGCGCTGGCATCCTCAGACACACACAACATGGAAAGAAAAAAAACAAAAAAATTCCCATAAAAGAAAAAGTGGACGAAAAGAAAAAGGATGAAAGGAAGAAAAGGACAAAGAAGAATAAGACGAGGAGAAAAAGACAAAAAAACCAAAAATCAAAAGATAGCAAAGGGCAGTTCATGTTTGTTCTAACTCACGAAAAAAAACGTCAGGGAACAGGAGAACACACGAAAAAAAAGAAGGGAAATTCATGTTAGTTCTAACTCAGTTCATGTTTGTTCTAACTCAGTTCATGTTAGTGCTAACTTAGTCCGTGTAAGTTCTAATTCATGAATTAGAACTAACACGAACACGAAATAGAACTAATATGAATTAGATCTAAAACGAACACGAAATAGAGCTAACATGAACTCTAATTAGACCTAACATGAACTCTAATTAGACCTAACGCGAACTTTTATTAGACCTAACATAAAATTAGACCTAAAACGAACTTTTATTAGACCTAACACGAACTTTTATTAGACCTAACACGAACTTTTACGAACTTTTATTAGACCTAACATAAAATTAGACTTAACATAAACTTTAATTAGAACTAACACGAATTTTTATTAGACCTAACATGAAATTAGACTTAACACAAATTTTTATTAGACTTAACATGAAATTAGACTTAACACGAACTTTTATTAGACTTAACACGAAATTTTAAGTCTAATTTCAATCATGTTAAATTCCTTTTAAGTCTAATTTAAATCATGTTAAGTCTAATTCAATTTTTTAAGTCTAATTTTATGTTAAGTCTAATTAATTAGACTTAAAATAAGTTGAATTAGAGATAACATGATTTACATTAGACTTAAAAGGAATTAAATTAGTCTAATAAAAGTTCGTGTTAGTTCTAATTGGAGTTTATGTTAGTTCTAATAAGAATTCATGTTAGTTCTAAATAGACCTAACATGAAAGAGATAATGACATTTTGGGTTTTGTACTTTTTATTCTCTTTATATGCTTAGTTGGCTGGTAATAATTGCTAAAAGAGGGCTGCAGCACAAGATGTCACAGTTGGCTGGTAATAATTGCTAAAAGAGGACTGCAACACAAGATGTCACACTTCTTGGGGCTGAACCACATGAAAAAAGTGAAGGAGCTGCAGCATACATGAAGATATTGCTTTTGGGGCATTGACACAAATTTTCCTATTTAATTACTACTTCAGGTTATTTTTTGTGAGTTTGATGCGTATGGATGTTTACGTTGCAGAAAAAGAAAATTACTCGCCACGAAATGGCTGGACATGTTAGATGGATAATAGGTGATGATTTGATTATTTCAGCTATCAAATCTTACATCAACGAGGTATTGATCTTTTTCTCCTTTCATATCTTATTCGTCTTTTTTTTTCTTACTTATCTTTTGCAGGTCATGGCGGAATCAGTGATTTCAGAATTAGAAAAAATTGAACACCTGTGGGGAATAGTGTGGGAGATGAGATCAATAAGAAAGAAATGTCTTGTTTTCTAGTTATTGAATAAAAGTTAAGCTTTTCTCAATATGATTTTTGTTTTTGTTTTTTTATAGATCTCTCAATATTGATGTTAACTATTGGTATACATGATCTATTGCTAGTGTTGAAGAAGCTCAGATTTCTATTATGCCTCATTTGGTACGCGAGAATCAGATCAAGTGAGAATAGAATGAAGCAAGGAATGCAGTGTAATGAGTGAAAATAGAATGCCCATTTTCATTCTCATGTTTGGGTGAAGTGGAAATGCAAATCTTTTTATTTTTCGTATGGATAATTAATAAATAATTTGACAATACTTAGTATGTGTTTTAAATTTTTCGTCCTACCAACTCATTGGGAATAAATTTGATAATATTTAATTTATACTTTAAATAAGTTGAGAATACTTTGAATGTATTTTTAAATTTTGCGGGAATGCTCATTCCTAGGAGAAGTGAGAACGAGCATCCTACCTTTCAAAAGAATAGTATATTTAGTACACATGAACCAAAAATAGGAATGAACACTTCATTCCAAAGATCAGTTAGCGACGGTTTCCTTAACGGTAAAAAAAATGAGGGGTTCTTTTGATGAACTTTTTAGATGAGAGGGTTTCTTGAAATATAGAATATAGATGAAAGGAATTTCTTGTAATTTATCCTTATTGCTAACCAAAATAATGAAATATGTGTTATTCTTGATATCCAGGAGGGATAAATTTTCAAAACAGACCCTTTTGGGTTTTTATTTGCAAAAAACGACCTATTTCGAAAAAATTTACAAAAACCGATCTGTTTTCAGCGCTGGGCTGAAAACAGGTCGGTTTTTGTTAAAAATTTTCCGAAACTTCACGGGAGTTCAACTCCCGTGAAGTTTAATGTATTTTTAAACTTCACGGGAGTTGAACTCCCGTGAAGTTTGCCGCCCAGCGCCCGACCGCCGCCGCCGGAGCGTCCGACCGCCGCCGCCGCCTCCTTTCCGTTCGCCGACGTCAGATCTCAGTCTCAGAGGAAAAAACAGGTAAATTCTTCCTAAAAAAATTTATACTCTCTAATTTTTGTATACTCTCACTATTTGATTGTGATTTCATATAAAAATCTAGATTTTAGAATTTAATTGTGAATTATTTACGAATTTTGTGAAGAAATGTGAAAATAAGAGGGGAAATTATCAATAAATGTGAAAATTAGCGGGGAAATTATCATTAATTTTGTGAAATTTGTGAAGAATCGGTGTGGAAATTATCATTAATTTTGTGGAATTAGTGTGGAAATTATCAATAATTTTGTGAAATTAGAGGGGAAATTATCATATCCCTAGTGTGGGGACGCGGGCGATTACATTCATATCCGATAGGATGAAAGGAATTCCAAGAACACTCCAACGACATTTCCCGCCACCACATGCACATCGCTATTGCTTGCGACATATTAGAGACAACTTCAAGAAGAAGTATGGAAATGCTCAGGTTCAAGACTTACTTTGGCAAGCCGATTGTGCAACAGAAAAATATGTTTATGAACAAATACGAGAGAGGATTAAGTTCATTTCACGAGCTGCACATGATTGGATCGAAACTAGTTTGGGTCCAAACAATGTTGATAAGTGGGCTTTATGTGAGGATGGCGACAAACGGTTCTGTATGATGACTACGAACGCGTCTGAGAGCTTCAATGGCGTGCTCAGGGGAGCACGCGGCATGCCAATACAGGCACTAGTTGCTAAAACTTTTTACAGGCTTAATAAATTCTTTCTTCGACATCGAGAACTTGGTGAAAATATCCGCTCAGAGCTAACACCAAAGGTTGATGAAATGTTAGCGGCTCGGATTGTACAAGCTCGGTCCTTGCAGGTCGTACGATACAGTTTTAATGAATGGGAGGTTATCGAGGGAATAACCCATAGAGAAAGTCGCTCTTACAAAGTCAATATGTTGGTGGATCACACTAGTACATGCACTTGCAATGTACCGCAACTACAATGTATTCCTTGTTCACATGTTGTAGCAGCTTGCTCCGATCTATAGGGTGGTGCTCGAATTTCACATTATGAATTTGTCGCGGCTTGGTATTCTGCATACAACTATCAACAAACGTACAAAGAGTGTTTTCGTCCACCGTACGATAGTCGACATTCGGCGGGGCGCCCTCGTTCCGTGCGTATTAGAAATAGTATGGATGACGGACGTGAAGGAGCTAGGAGGAGAAATAAGTGCAGTAGATGTGATCAACCGGGTCACAACAAAAATAGGTGTCCAGTTAGTATTAGGCGTTGATTTGTATTATGTAGCGTTTTGCACTATGTTAGATCTTGTATGACATTCGTATGATACTCGTATTCATATTTGTAATATGTTCTGTACGACTTGCATATTCGTATTTGTAATATGTTCCCGATCAGGCTGTGTTCATTTCATTCATGCATTTGTATTATGTAGTGTCTCATATTTCTGTATATATGCTCATATTTTAATCACAGGTCTTTTCATTATGGATCCGGGACCGATAAATCCCGACGTTTTGTACCTTCAGGTGAGTAATTGTTCAGACCATATTGGTCCGGGACAGGTAATACAATTAAATTTTATATATATTTCTTCAATTTATTAAATTTTTGGTATGCATATACTTAAACATTTTTTGTTTTATGTGCAGCCCGTACCAGACATCACGATGGTCGAGCATTCCCAGAGTCATTCGGCTTGGGTCATTGAGGATGAGAGGGTACTAGAGCTGATCGCTCAGGCCGGATTTCGGGAGTGTTCGACGATTTGATATATTAGGCTTGATTGGCCGCTCATCACTGCGCTTATTGAGAGGTGGAGGCCAGAGACCAACACCTTTCACATGCATATAGGGGAGTGCACCATCACCTTACAGGACGTGGCCGTCATACTTGGACTCCGGATCGATGGACCGGCAGTTAAGGGCACCGATGATCATAGTTGGCCGGAGGTATGTGCCCGGCTTCTTGGACAGGTTCCCGACTTGAGGAGTGGTGCGATGAAGCTATCGTGGCTTCGTCAGACATTTCAGAGCGATATACCAGAGGATGCCCCTATTGAGACGCTCCAGTTTCATGCTCGTGCGTACATATTGCACATGATAGGGTGCGTACTATTTCCTGATGCGAGCAAGACACTCATACATGCACGATGGCTACCACTCCTGGAGGATTTTGGTGTATGCGGTGCACTATCGTGGGGCAGTGCGGTGTTGGCATACTTGTATCGAGAATTGGGTAGGGTATCCCTGATGCAGAATAAAGAATTCAAGAGATGTTGTACGTTGATACAGATTTGGTCATGGGAGCGCATTCATATTGGACGACCCACTTTACTTATGCACCGTGACCTGGAGGGCCAGTATCCTTTGGCATACAGGTA
This sequence comes from Asparagus officinalis, assembly GCF_001876935.1. NCBI lineage: Eukaryota > Viridiplantae > Streptophyta > Magnoliopsida > Asparagales > Asparagaceae > Asparagus > Asparagus officinalis. The sequence goes on along the minus strand of NC_033797.1, from coordinate 131,419,010 downwards.
TAATTGTACACACATATTTCATTCGTAATGAATTTGTACTTATATATTCGCTATTCTGCATATAGGTATAACGTGTGATATGCTCAGTACAGATCAGCGACGCGTCACCGTCAGTTTTACCGAAATGAGCTTGATGTCCTCTAACACTAACATGTAAATATAAAACTCAAGAAGTATGAATATTATAGTTTTTCTGTATGATACTGATAAATGTTTTATTTTATTTCAGTTCAAGTGGAGACCCTATACACCGCCGGAGCTCGATATGCATTCTCTTGCACCTATCTGCCGAGATAGTCCCGACTTGTGGAGAGCCAGAGTTCCATTGATCTGTTGGGAGATCGTGGAAATGCATGTCCCGGATCGTGTGCTACGGCAGTTTACGCTCTCTCAGCATATTCCAGATCCTGTCGAGCAGATCGATCGTCGGCGGCGCCCTACATCGCACCGTAGTCCGTGCGGCCTATATAGACAGGTGGGTTCACAGGTGGGATTTCATACAGGATACGAGGCCCACAGCTGTTGACTATACCGTGTATATGCGTTGTTATTGGGGTATCACACGTAGATGGATCACGCGTGACCCACAGCCGTCAGCTGGACACATGCCACGCCCACCAACAGATAGTTACATCCCTAGTGGGATGAACGAGAGAGATTACGTAAGTTTCTAAGCTAAATTATAACATTTTTTATTGAGTTGGTACTTAATAAATTGTTTACCTCGCAGGTCTGTGTTTTAGATAGCATTGATGCTAATATTGATGCACACGTGACTGAGATTCAGGATCAGGTGGCGTTAGGGCTCATCAGCAGGATCAAGAAGAGCATAGCGCAGGTGTTTCATAAGACTCACGTCGACGAGTTCGCAGGCCGTGAGGACAGGTCTCGCTCATTTGGACAGGCGTACACTCGACGTCGACGGCCACGTGATGATGACGCCGGCACTTGACATGCTGATGGAGCCGGCACTTCGAGGCTCATCAGCAGGAACCCAGGGGGCGGGGAAGAGCGAGGGGGAGGGGGAAGAGAGGGAGAGGAAGGAGAGGAGCTATATTGGGTTGTATTTGAACTTATTTTGTTAAAATTTGTAACTTTCCTGAATTTCAAATACTAAACTTTTGAAGATCAATCATTGTTCATATATATAATCGTGCATGTTTAATTCATGGTTGAATCATGTATCTATTGTTGTGATTGTTGTTTGCAAATAAATTGGTGTATATATGAGTTAATATATATGAGTTAACAGGTACGTATACAAAACATGCACAGCAGGCTGTGCATGTTTAGTATAACCTGCAACTTCACGGGAGTTCAACTCTCGTGAAGTTGCAGTCTCAACTTCCCAGAGAGCAGCTCTGGCGATATTGTTCCGTCTGGGCATAAATCTTCACGGGAGATGAACTCCCGTGAAGTTTTATGAATAAATTAAACTTCACGGGAGTTCAACTCCCATGAAGTTTAAAAATACATTAAACTTCACGGGAGTTGAACTCCCGTGAAGTTTCGGAAAAATTTTAACAAAAACTGACCTGTTTTCAGCACTGGGCTGAAAACAGGTCAGTTTTTGTAAATTTTTCCAAAATAGGTCGTTTTTTGAGAATAAAAACCCAAAATCGTCTGTTTTGAAAATTTGTCCTATCTAGGAGTGCATCCTTTGCTTTAGCATTCCACAGGACTATAGGGTGGAAGTGGGCTAGCAACGTTGTAGGAGCTGAAGCAAAGCTTGGGCATCGTCGCATCTCTCTCTCTCTCTCTCTGTGTAAAAAAAAAGAAGAAAGAGGAAAAGAAACTCAATTAAAAACGAGGTTTATTTTGTTGTCTCTCATTGTCAGTTGAAATACATTGTTGAAGACACGGATAATTTCAATTTCTCCATTTGGTCTTTAATCTTTACCAGGGTTATTTGTATTGTTGAAAGAGGTTAATGGGTGTCCTATGTCAAGGAGGGGATTTCCTCCTTGAAAATAATGTGGCACAATCATCACCATGTGAATAAAGTAGGAGAGAGAATATCACATGGTGGCGTATTCTAACCATGTCAAGGAGGAAATCCCCTCATATGACAAAGAGGAAATAACTCAGCAGATCAAATCTTAAGGTGCCGTATTCTAACCACAATCTTCAAATATCCATCTTTGTCCACGTCGACAATCCCAGCGAGAGAAGCAGTCTAAAGCCGGCATGCTAACAATCGAAGTGTAAATTGCCGGACTTTATATGTTAACAAATGCCTTCGTATAAATGTGCATGTATTTCTTTATGATTGAGATCCCGCTAGCCGCCCAACAAACCTAAATACGCCCCCCTTCACACGTATAAATATACATAGTGAACCATGTTCTCATGCACCAACCCATCAATCAAAAAATGGCTACTCACTCTTCAGCCACATTCTCCTCCCTCCTCCTCATCTCCACTCTCATCATCTCGGCCAACGCAGCCAACCACTCAGCAGAATTCCTCACATACACAGGCTTCGAGCATCTCGCCAACTTCAACCTCAGCGGTTCGACGGTCATAATGGAACTAACCAAAAAGGAGTTCCCGGCACTAGCTGAACAGGCCGTATCAATGGCAGTCGTCAG
>NC_033797.1:131362401-131416409 GCF_001876935.1 Asparagus officinalis | reverse complement strand
GCGGCGTGCACGCTGCCCACGCCCACCCAGACGCAGGCGAGCTCATGTGGGTGGTGCAAGGCACGATTAAGGTAGGGTTCGTCGATAACCGTAACGTCACAGTTGAATCGACGATTAGGGCTCCCGATATGTTTGTGTTTCCTAAAGGGGTTGTGCATTTTGAGGCGAATGCGAACGATACCGATATTGCTACGGCGATCAGTATGTTTGGTAACGCAGCTCCGAGTACCGTAGCTCATGATGATAAGTCAGCTATGAAAGAGAAAGAGAGGGTCAGCATCATGGCACTGGAGAAGCCAAAGGGACCGAAATGCTTCCTATTTATTTGCCTTCCCTCTCCTCCATTTTAAGAATCAAGGGTTATAGACTCCTTGTGTAGTTGTTTACTAGCGTTGCAAGTGCTCTTTGATTTGTAGTTCTACTGAGAAGTTCATTTTATGTAACTCGAGGGTTTGGAAGATCATATCAATTATATCTCCTTGTGCATTTAGCTGGACGATTGTTTATCCTTGTGTATTTACTGATGAATCATCGAGTCACATGAAACAGTGAGGATTGCCTATTTTGCTAGGTTTCAAGCTTGTATTTTGACATTTAGATTTCCAGTGCTCTCTTTGTTTAGAACGGGTCGTGTGACTCTTATAATTGGAACTAACCTTATGTCCTAAATATTTTTCGTAAATCAATAGTAATACAAGAACAAAAAACCTTGACCTAATTTTTTCGGCTTGGCGACTTGAATCCTATACTTCCATTCAATTTGGTGCCTTATTAAACTACCACTGCCATTATCCCTCTTAGTTGCTTCGGACCAAGTTCTCTAGAGCCATATCTTGTCCTCTTTCATCCATTAATTATAATTCTCACCTCTCCGAGTTGGTGCATATTTAATAAGCAAGAAACCCTAAAGTGTTCTCTCCATGTACCTAAAATTTTGAGTTTCTTTTGTTATTACTTACTACAAACCTCATTTAGTTAATGTTTCTGAAATATATTTTTTCCACCGTCCGAGCACAACAGCATATAATAAAAATCAATCTGCGTCACTCTAGCTATAATTAAAAAAAAGTTTTTAACTCCTGAAGAAGATTTCTTATTCAAAATATTGTCATTTGCTATCAGGTGAGAATCAGCTGATATGGTCCTCGTAATAATACAAATCACTCACCTTCATCACCGTGAATATGGCGCTCTATCTTAGAACTTGGCAAGCAATCACAGTGGGTTTCGGTTCACATCCTTGTATAATAAATATCTGGACCTTGTTTTACCTAGAGCAGCATACCTGAAAATTTAAGTAGAGTTAATATTTTGAGGCAGGAAAATTTCAAGACTATGCAATAACAAATGAAGTACATACTCCATACCATTGAGGAACAAAAGGTGCCATCCAAATCGCATCCCCTGCTTGTACCGGGTACCTGACAAGCATGAGAATAATAGGTGCACAATATTATGACCAATTTACCAGCTGAAGTATAAAATTTTGAGTAAAATCAATAAGATAGGGTAAAATCTACATCATCATCTCCACAAATTTTGTTGTTTTCTTATGGGTGTTATTTGAATCTAAAATCAATTTGACAACTAGGTGTGATGAAAACGGAAACAAACACGGAGAAGATAGTGAAGAAATATGGCAGGAAAAACTTATAGAGGGCCCTCTACAGGATACCGTTTAGGGAAAAAGGAGAGGGTGCCACCAATTACGTCGTGAATTTTTAAGTACATATCCCTAACGTCTGTCAGTGCAAACACTATTGTCTATCACTACAGTTGTGACTTCACTGTTTATGATTGCACTGATAGGTCAGGTGTCATCCTCTCTTTACGGACATATCACTAATGTCCATCAGTGCAAACACTATTGTCTATCACTGCCGTTGTGACTGCACTGATAATAATTGCAGTGATATGTCAAGGGTCACCTTCTCTTTCCTCCCCATACAGTATTCTAGAGGTTATCCTCTATAGGAGTTTTATTCAACATATGATCTACTTGAGTGCAGAGCACAGAAACAGTAATGAGATATTGATGTGGCAGCGTATGGACAGATATGACATGTCCAAAAATTAGGACACAGGTACTGTAGGGATATAGCAAAAATTATACAACAAATGCATGTAGACACAAACATACGCAATGCATGAATATGAATGCTTTTAAGGATTAGTTGTCTCATTTGCTTCGCCAAGTTGGATTGTTCCTGTCCCTGCTTCTTAACATATGGCTTCAAACTGCCACTTTATAGGCATGATAACATTTAAAAGGAAGCCCATACTTAAGAGTTTGCAAAATGGTTTCCACTGAATTTAGCAGAATCAAACATATACACAGCAGAAAGTAACTCAGTTTGTTAAACATGCATAAATCTCCAAAGTGCTAGCTTATATCCACACATGAATAATAGAAAGCATGATTTTGTAGCATTACTCTCTAGGCTAAGTCAGATCACATTCTTACCAGCTGTCAGCCAAGCGATATATTCCTTGTCCCTCTAAAAGAAGCAAGCCATGCTGGTTATAATGGACCTCCTGGAACAATAAGCAACATAAAGAAGCAGTTGTACTGTAGAAACATGTTTCGAACATAAATTTAGGTAACCTTAGGACTATAGTAAATTTGTACATGTTGTCACTTTGGAAAGTAGAAGCATGTTCTTGCAATTTGGAGTGGCTGCTGTGAGCTGCACGATAAGGGGCCAACCTTATCATACGCCACCGCTGAGAAAAATCATGGGAAAAAAGAAGAGGAAGTTGATTGGAACTGGATCTAGGGTTCTTGCCACTTCTCCAGATCCTACAATTTCTCAATTGAGGCAAACAATTGGGGGTTCTAACTCAGTGCAAAGCTCTACTAGCTCGATTCAAATGGAGAGTACGGGACCGAGGGGAGCAAAGACGAAGCTTCCTATGGAAGAGATCTCGATGAATCCAGATGTTGGGACTTTGTCTTCTCTGGTTAAGGGCAAATCGATTGAAGGGGATGCTGTGGTGATTGGGGATTCTGGTGGAGATCATTTGTTCTCCAATAGAATGGCAAATTCTACGTCTAAGAGTTGGGTTGATGCTGCAGATCTTGATGATGATGAGGAATTTCCTTGCCTTTCTGGAGAGGAGATCAGATGTCGAAGATACCATTATGAAAGACGATAATCAACAAAAGGGAGTGGCAGAGTCAGGTAACCCTCATCCTTCTAATACCAAAGCTTGGTCTAGTATTTTTGCTGACAATAGGAAGGTTGGGAATGGCTTGAGTTTATCTTGTTCCTAATACAACTGAGGGTATTGCTATGTCTGATGAAGAGGAATGGAGCTAGGGGGGAGAACAATGGAAATTTGCTCTTATTGGCAATGTCATTGGTCTAAATGTGAGGTTTAAGGCTATGGAAATGTATGTGGAAAAAATGTGGAAGCCAATTGCTTTGCCTCAGATTTGTTTGTTAAAACCTGGGCTGTATTTGTTTAATTTTTCATGTGAATATGATAGGAATAGAATCCTTGAAGCTGATCCCTGGTTTTTGGGGTCTAGACCATTTTTACTTAGGCCATGGAGAAATGATGCAAATATGGAAAATTTCAATCCAAATGTATATCCTATGTGAATTCAGTTTCCAAATTTGAGGATTAACTTGTGGCATGCAAGGGGTACTAGTAGAGTTGCTAGTTTAGTTGGTAAGCCTATTACTACAGATAAAATGACAGCTAGTAGAGAGAGATTGGCTTATGCCAGGGTCCTTGTAGAGGTTACCATGCCATCTACTTTGCCAGATGTGGATTGATTCAGGGGTCCTAATGGTATTTCCTATAATCAGGAAGTTGTCTATGAATTTAAGCCTAGGTGGTGTGATACTTGTAAGAGACATGGGCATGATACTGGGCATTGTAAGAGGAAGCAAACTAAAATGGTATTGAGACCTAAAGTGATTCAAACTCCACCTGATATTGTTCCTAATAAAGAACAACAGGAATGGACTAAAGTGCAGCATAATGGGAAGGATAAGGCAATAATCAGCAGAGGAAATTACTCAACAAGAGTCAGTTATCCAACAGAACTAATTTACTGTACTATGAGGGGGATAATCAAAGAGGTGGTGGACGTCCTCTTACTAATGATGCTAGTACTTCAACGCAAGGGGTATGCTCATCAAATGGTGTGGCTAGTGGGAATCAAAAGGAACTTAACTCCTCGATGGTTGACAGATGGGGAGGCTCTTCCTCTAATTCTAAATGAATATAGCTTTTTGGAATGTGAGAGACTTTAATAAGCCTAATAAACACCAGATGGTGAAAAGTTTTATTCCTCAACACCATATATCTACTACAGGTATTTTAGAGACTAGAGTGAGAAGTTCTAAGGCAGAGAGGATTATTAAAAAAAGTGGCTAAGGCCTAGGAATGGATGGCTAACTATAATGCTTATAATAATGGCAGAGTATAGATTCTTTGGGATTTGCATGTCCTAGATGTCAGTGTTATTTCTATTAGCAAGCAATGCACCACCTGTAAATTAGATTCTATTGATCAGAAGGCAAAATGTTATGCTTCTTTTGTTTATGCTGCAAATCAGCTAGTCCAAAGAATGGAAATCATTCATAATGGAACCTGTCTCACTGATGATCATAGGAGGATTCTTCTGCAGGATATTACTGATGAATAAATCCAACTGCTGCTTTTTCTATTCCTGCTCAAAAAGCCCCTGGCCCTGATGGTTTTTCCTCTAGCTTTCTTACTGAATCTTGGAGTATTTTGGGGTATGATGTGATTCAAGCTGTGAAGGAATTCTTCCACACTGGGAAATTACTTGGACAAGTAGATACTACACTGGGAATTTTTTATGCTATGATATGGCGTGCTGTAGCTGCATTGAAATGCCTATAGGCTATTAATGATTGCATTGAAGTGCCTATAGGCTATTAATGATAAAAAAATGACCTATTATGGATCAAGTAAGTTCATGGTAATTATTTAAAAAGGCATGATATTTGGCACGTTCAAGCTAGAACTAGTGACTCCTGGGCATGGAAACAACTTCCGAAAGTGAGGAATACATATTTGGCAAAATGGGGTTCTTATGAGAATATGCTTCTTAAGTTCAAACAATGGTCTTCTTCTGGGAAGTTCAAGATGGCTGAAGCTTATGGTGATATTGTTTTCTCATCTCCTATTGTACCATGGTATAGAATGGTTTGGAGTTCTCTTAACGTACCAAAGCACGCATTCATATTTTGGTTGATGACTCAAAGGAGGCTGCTTACCCAAGACAGGCTCATGAAAATGGAGATTATATCAAGTAATTGCTGCTTATTTTGTGGACTATGTGTAAAGCCATGAACATTTGTTCTTTGAATGCATATTTTCTACAGAAGTATGGTGGAATATTATGAATTGGCTAGGGTTTAAGCACAGGAGCTGTATGCGGCATCGTATAAGGGAATTCTTTACAATCCACTTGAGGAAAATTTGTATCAGTTTGGTGAGGAAGTGTGCTTTGGTAGTGTTGAGAGAGTTGTTTATTCTTTATTGTTTAGTCTCACATTGGTTAAGGACAAACTCCTCCATTTCCCAAAACACTAATATTTATTAATAACATTGAAGAGAGCTAATAATATCTAGGAGCTTCACATTAACATGGTATCAGAGCCACCCTCTTCTCTCCTCTCTCCAATTTTCTAGACCCTAGCCGCCACCCTCCCAAATCCTAGCCGCCACCTTCTACTTCTCTCGAACCCTAGTCGTCACCCACCACCATCAAACCCTAACCCTCAGCCCTTAGCCACCAAACCTACCCGCCATCACTTCCGACAAGCTCGCCACATCCCATGACGAGATCTGAACCAGGCTTTCAATATAACCTTGCCGCTTTGCCGAATTTCTTCCGCAGGGCTATTGTTCATCAGTGTTACTGTTCAACACGAGTTGTTCATTCAAACCAAGCCCTAGTCGATCAAGCTAATCATTTCTCTTAACCAACTAGATCTTCATAGATCTTAAACTAATCATTTAGCTTAACTAATTATATCATCCTATATCTTAAGCTAATTGTCTAGCTTAACTAATTCAATCAAGCTAATTATTTAGCTCCATATTAATGATCAGTCTTCAAAAATCTCTTTGAGATAAGTGATAAGTCATTTTTTCTCTTGAAGAAACCAACCTTGCAAGATGGTTTTACTTAGTGGATTGACTGCTTCTTGTTAGGGTGATTATTTATTGATGAGTTGATTATTAGAGATTGATTTGTTGTTAGGTGAGATTGATAATTATTTGCCAACAAATTACTAGTTGCGGGATCTTATTTACTGTGTTGATAGCGTCCTCCAGTGATTCTGCTATTTCGATAGACGAGAGAGTTGAGACGAAGACCCATACGGAGGTGCTCTCTAGTATGATCACTGATAAGAAATTGAATGGGTCCAATTACCTACTTTCAAAGTGACTTGCTCAAGTTTATGCTTCGGGTCAACAAAATGATCAACATCTTATAGATGACCCCCCCCCCTACCGGTTATTGCCTCTTGGAAATAGGATGACACTCGTATACTTCATCAAATTTGGAACAGCATAGAACCGTAGGTCCTTCAGCTAGCAATTCACTATAATATAGCAAAACATATGTGGAAGTTTTTGGCGCAATTATATTCACGTCGTTAGCATGCCAATTGGGTGTATCATGTTATTCAGGAGTTATTTCGGAGCAAGATGGACGAGCAAAGTCAGACTTTTGAGGAGCATGATAGCAACTCCAATCACCTCACAAAGGCGTTGAGACAGATTTTTTTTCCATTATGGGGATACTCCGAAGATGCAGGATCAATGGGATCAACTAATGGTATTTAACTTTCTTGGTTCTCTTCCACGGTCTTATACTTCAACACGACCACGGGTTATTGGGAACTCTGCTATACATTCCTTAGCAGAGACATATTACTTCTTGATATCAGCAGTGCAAGCAGCGACAGTAAGTAGTAGAGTTTACCAACAAGCCTTCTCCTGCAACACAAAGTAGATAGTCGATTAGTCAAGAGGGTGGTTGTAGTGGAGACCGCTTTGGCGGATGTGGAGGACACTTTGGAGCACACGGGGAATGAGGTGATAGTTCATAAGGAGTTGTAGGGGAGGATTCATCCGATTCCTCTATCCATTGTCATTATTGTAAGGAGTCGAATCACATGAAAGTCCATTGTCCTCACCTACATGGAAAATAACTTCAGAGTGCACATGTGGCTTCACAGGAGAGACTCATAGATGAGGACATTCACCGCTAACTTGAGCAATTTTAGCTCTAGTTATTCCAGAAATTTAAGAAGACACAATCCTCTCATGCTATAGTTACACTTGTCCAGTCAGGTAAACCCACTGCTTGCCTTGTATCATCATTGTCTCGTATAAATTCAGGGATAACTGACCATATAACTGGGAATAGAGGTATATTATCCTCATGCACACCTACCATCACCTTTTCTTCAGTAGTATTGGCCAATGGATCCACTACACCTATAGAAGGTGTTGGATCTACCAACATTACTACTATTCCATTTTCATTGTGCTATATCTTCCTTGTTTTTTATTTAATCTCTTATTTGTCAGCAGGATTACTAAAGCAATAAACTGCATGGTAATATTTTTGCCTACACACTGTATTTTTCAAGTACTTGGGATGAGGAAGACGATTGGCATTGAATGTGAGCGGAATGACTTGTATAAGCTAGACTTTATCCCAACCTAGGTGGCCTGTATTAGCTCCAGCATCCACATCAGCCTTTCATGCACATTTTCAGTTTGATCACCCCCCCTCTTTCGATTCTTAAAAATTTAGTTTCAGATTTGAATCATGTCGAGTCCTTAGATTGCGAGTCACGTCAATTCAAAAAACACCAACGGGAGTCTTACCCGAGTCGCACCAATTAGAGGGCTAGTAATCCGTTTGATTTAGTGCATTCAGACGTATAGGGTCCTCATTATGTTCCATTCAAACTCAGATTCTAATATTTTATTAGCTTTGTGGATGACTTTTCTCACATGACTTGGATTTACATGCTGAAAAATTGTTCTAAAATATTCTCTACTTTTAGAGTTTCTTGTGCTAATGTTAAAAATCAATTTCATAATGACATTAAAACTTAAAGAATAGATAACGCTAAGGAATATTTTGATAGCTCTTTCATAAAATATTTGGAAGAAAATAAAATTTTACATCAGTCGTCTTGTACTTACCTCAACAAAATAGGGTCGCTGAGTGCAAGAACAAATATTTGCTATCAATTGCTAGGACCTTGTTATTCCATCGTCAAGTTCCAAAATATTTTTGAAGATACTATTTTGACAGCCTGCTACCAGATCAATAAATTTCTTTCATCTGTCTTATAGAACAAAACTATGATTTCCCTTTTATATCTAGTTAAAAACGCTTTTCATTTACCTCCTAAAATCTATAGGTCTTTATGCTTTATTCACATAGTCCTCAACCAACAAAATTATATTTGAAATCTCTTAGGGGAATTTGTCTTGGATATTCTCTGACTCAAAAAAGATACAAATGTTATTGCCCCTCCCTGAATTGGTATATTGTTTGAGCCAATGTTATCTTCTTTGAGAACAAACTAGGACATATTGCCTTTAATAAATCCTTACTCTCCTGATGATTATAACTATCTTATTGTTCGAGAAAGCACTGTCAATGTTCCTTCAAAGACTACTATACAAACTGATCTACCATTCAAATTTGTGAAACCAGTTCAGGTTTATACAAGACGTACTGCTCCACAACCTAAGCTATCGTCCAAATCCACCCAAAAGCCTAATATACTAGCAAATCAAAATGTGACCACACAGCCAAATGCCCAGCCAATTGATAATCTTCTCATTGCCCTCCGAAAGGATAAGAGATCTTGTTCTTAGTATCCTCTTACACAGTATGTATCTTACTCTTTATTATCTCCATCATATTATTCTTTCATATCTTCTTTAGATTTTCACCCGATTTCCAAGAATTTGTCAGCAGTTTTATCCAACTCAGGTTAGACGACAACAATGCAAGAAGAGACCTTGATTATATCTAACTCAGATTGGGTGCAAATGGGTTTATATTGTCAAAATAAACCCAAATGGCTCTTTAGCTCACCTAAAAGCTCGACTAGTTGCAAAGGGGTATTCACACATCTATGGCCTTGATTATATCGATACCTTCTCTCCTATAGAAAGATGATATATGCCCGTATTTTTATTTCTATTGTTGCTCGCAATCACTGCCCAGTGACCACTACATTAGTTGGATGTTAAGAATGCATTCCTTAATGACATTCTTAACAAGGAGGTTTGTATAGAGCAAACACTAGGTTTTGTTGCTCAGGGGGAGTGTACCAAGGTTTGTAAGTTGAAAAAATCGCTCTACGGCTTGAAGCAATCTCCAAGGACTTAGTTTAGATGTTTTGCAAAAGTTGTCCAGACCTTTGGTCTTCATCGAGCTCAGAAAGATCTCTCCGTTTTCTCTAGATTTCATAACGGGAAGCGGATCCTTTTAATTGCATATGTTGACGACATTGTAATCACCGGTGATAATTCACACGGTATTAGTCATTTGAAGAAGTATCTACAGCAATAATTTCAAACCAAACACCTTGCATTCTGGAAATATTTTCTAGGTATCAAATGGCTAATCGAAGAAGAGAATTCTCAGACCTCAGAGAAAATATGTGTTTAATATGTTGCTAAATGCTGAGATGTCAGAATGCAATGGCATTAACTCACCTATGAATGACAAAGTCAAACTACCACCAACTCAGGGAGATTTACTGAAGGTATTGAAGAATACAGACGACTTGTAGGAAAACTATCTAATAGTCATGAGACCAGATAATGCATTTTTGTTAGTGTAGTTAATTTCTCTCAACACCTAGAAAGCTATGAAAAGGATTCCTAGGTATCTCAAGAAAACTCCAGAAAATAAAGTATTATATTCAGATATCAGTCATAAGAGAATTGCAGGATTCTCATATGCAGATTGGGTAGGATCTCCTGAGAACGTAGCATCAACTACGGGTTATTATGTGTTTCTTGTAGGAAATCTAATATCATGGAAGAGTAAGAAATAGAGTGTAGTCTGTCGATCTACAACTGAGTCCGAGTATCAAGCAATGACGAATTTGACTTGCGAGCTGATCTAGGTTAAGAGATGTATTAATAGAGATTGGTTATCCTCTGGAGTGTCCCATGAGCTTGTATGGAGATAATAAGGTCACCATTCACATAGCTAAGAATCTAAAGTTTGATGAGAGGACAAAACACCTAGAGATCGATTGTCACTTGATTCGTGAGAAGATGGAGAAGGGATTTGTTAGAACCAAGCACATACCATGAGACCATCAACTTGCAGACATTCTCACAAAACCTCTTAGGAGAACGTGAGTGAATTTTATTTGTAACAAGTTGGACATGCACGATATGTATGCTCAACTTGAGGGGAAGTGTTGAGAGAGTTGTTTATTCCTTATTATTTAGTCCATTGGTTAGGAGAAACTTCTTTGTTTCCCATAATACTATTAATAACATCCAAGAGAGAGCTAATAATCTCTCTAAGGGTTTCACATTAACAGACAGCTATAATTTATGCAATTTGGTTTGAGAGGAATGCACGATCACATTCTGGTCTATCTAGGAGTATTGAGGCTGTTGTTAAGTGGATTAAGACCTGCTCTCTTGTGGCTCTCTATAATAGTCCAATCCCTATTGAATTTAAATGTTGGTTTGACTCTTTATAACGGTTACAAATCTTGGGGTTTGAGTTTTATGTTGTTCTGCTCCTCATGTTGAGGTAGCTCGGAGTGTATTAGGGCCTTGTAGAGTCCTGAGTATGCCTGGGATGGAATTATGTACATAATGCTTACACATACACCATCATTATGCATCAATAAGTAAACTAAATAGAAGCAAAAATGTGTTCTGACGAACCTTCACTTGAAGATACTCTCCAGGTTGGAAATCCATAATCTGCGTGAACAATGAAAAAGATTATTAGATTATTGCGAACATGTGTTCTTTGAGTGACCAATGGATGCAATAGATCTGTAGCCCCTAATATACTGCCTGATGGGTACTAGAACATAGGAATGACAGTTTTTTTAATAGACAATTTCAGGCATATATGATATAAGAGAATAGATAAAGTAGTAAGATAAGTTGAATGAGTAGTAAGTTCATATACCTTTTTCTAGTGACAGATAAATGGATCCAAATGATCATAGTGATTCGGAACAAGACAACGCAAGAAAAGTAAGCCAGTGTATGTTATAAGGCACACATGCTTCTTTGTTTGGAAAACAAATTCGGATGCTTAATTCTATTAAGATGATGATCAAGACCAAGCATATGTAAACACAATAGTTACCCCATGGCAGAGAAAGCATATCTGTATCTATCTAAAGACTCTAGACTGAAAGACAAAAATTAGATCCAACTTAAACAAATAAGCTTTCTCAGAAATGAGATTATCCAATTAAACTCAAAGAGCAGTATAAATTTGGAGTCACAAGAGGGCCAAGTTGCTGGCTAGATCACAAAGAATTGCTTTGAAAGGCAGGCCAATAGGTTTTCAGCAAATTGCAAGAATGCACTTTTAGGAGGCTTGAGATCATTCACTAATCAGAGAATACATTGTATTGCTACAGCAATGTATTTTTACAGCTGGAAATATGATACTCCAGGAAATTTAGTCCGACATCGAGTGGTGACTAAGAGAAGTTAAGTGTTTATAAGGTAAAAGCATCAAGTTCTAGTGTAGCATCGGCCAGCTAGTTTTGTCATTGGTTTGAGCCAAACAACGCACTAGCACAATGGGTTCCACGGCTTACACCGCGCCAATGGGCTCATGGGTCAGGGGCATCATATGTATCAAATCAATTGTAGTGTGAAACTAAGTGCTATACGGGACGAAGCGCTATGCGGGATTAAGCGCTACATTGCATGAGCGCGATGGGAGCCACCTCTACAACTCATAGAAGACATCTCTAGAGTCCACATTGTTTGGTGGTGATACTAGGATGGACCATTGTCATACCGCGATGAGGACATCATGCAATTAAGGTGGGGTGGGTGATGGTGATACCCTAAGAAATTTAGTCCTACATTGAGCGGTGACTCAAAAAACTCAGTGTTTACAAGGTTAAAGCATGGGGGTTCAAGTATAGCATTGGCTAGCAGATTTTGGCAGTGATTTGGGCCAAATAATGCGCTACACTCAGTGCATATCACAGGTTACACCGCGTCAATGAGATAGCAGGTCCGGGAGTAACAAATAATATCTTTATGCTGATTAGAGGAGACTAACCATTACACCGCTAAAGCTGATTTATCTTGACTGATGGCACTACAGTTATAAACCTCTAGTCGTTTGGGCAAAGAGGTCCGGGATCTAATTGCTCTCATATGAAAATACAAGCTTTAGCTTAAGAAATTATTTTAACCCGTCTCTTTAACAAGACCTCTTCTTTCAAATCATCAAAAACGTAAAAATTTCTCAAGGCTTAACTCATTATTATCGCGCAGCCCTGCTCTGCAGAGCTAGGTTCCTATGACAGTATACACCATCATTGAGCATCCACTCGGTTCTCTAAAGATATGTCTTGCTCCCAAGTTCAATTAAATTCAACATGACCAGTAGATTTCTTTAGTATACAGGGAGTTAAGCCCAGTATATCAAATATAATGTTGTCTTATTCCAAGCAATCAAAATCTCATCCAACAAGAATTTCTTACAGATATCAATAATTGAGTATCATCAAAGATGCAAAACAGTGTTTTTACTGTATGTTAGCATCACCACTGGAAAGCCTAGATTTCTTCCTCTCTTTTTTTTACTTTTCCCTTTTTTTCAGTATTTCATGTATTAGTGCACTAATAGAATATCACTGCAAGGACTCACATGGATATTAAAATCATAGGCAGCTGAAGTAGGCAGCAGCTTCCTCAGTTCAAATACCTGATCAGGAGGGGAAAAGTTGCATTAAGAAAACATAATAAAATAGTTCCCTGATGAAAATTCAGGAAGAAATGTTTAACTCAAACTCATGCTTATAATTAGAAGCCAATAGCAACCAAAAGAGGGAAAACTTTTTCTAAAACACATCTCAAATCCAGAAAATACATAATTTTCTGTCTTTTTTCTGTAAGCATAAGTTGAAGTATAATTAATATTCAATATATTACCTCCCCTGGAGTTTCAAGAAGAGGCTGTTTGTCTGTCTCACCTATGATCTGTTCAGGATAGTAATTTTCCAGGGTCGCATACCTGCATAACGAAATCGGGGGGGGGGGGGGATAGAGAAGAAAAAAACCTAGCAATTAAGCCATTTGAATGACATTTGATTATGCTCCAAAAAAAAGGAAAAAGTGATTTGAGAATCTATGTTGTGATTATACAATGTGTATGAACATGAGGCTGCGGAAGAGGAAACAATCAGTGAAGTCTGATCATAACAGCATATATTGTCAGAAATTACAGTTGGTTGAATACAAACAACAAACAAAGGAAGGAGTCAACTTTCAGTCATGATGTAAATGGTTATTTGTTCATAAAATTCTGAAAATACTGTGACAAACCTTCGCTCGAAGATAACAAGAGTAGTTGTCATCTCTGACTTCAGAGAATGGTCCAAGTTAGGAGGTATATATGCATAATAGTCCACCTGCATTTAACAACAGCATGAAATTAGAATCACACCGTTTGAAGTTTTTGTCATGGCATTGGAATAACCATCCCCATGCACAAATTCAAGAAGCAGCTAAGTTATAAGCATATTACACTACTAAATAACAGGATAATTCATTTTCGACAAAATACGTGAAATCTCTGTGTGCTCAGATATGATAGATTGAAAACAATACAAATGGCATAGGCATTACAATAATAGAGGTGTTTCCATATAAAAAGCCATAGTTCAACTAGATCTGAGAATACACAGATGAGCAAGTAGGAATATGGTAAGAAACAGGATGTGAAATGACAGTTACCCAAAAGAAAGAAGGGGAAATAAAAGAAACAATAGTATTAGTATCCATAAAAAACTTAGGGGTGTTCCCATTGAGTATAAATGATTGAGAACAAATTGATATGGTTTGAGCACGTGATGTATGACAATCGGGCACCGTTTAGTAGTGACAAAGGAGCAACAAGGACTCGAAGTAGGCCTCAGCATAAATGGTTGGAGGCAATTAAGAAGACACTAACTCTCGATTTTTGACAAGATGGTCCTTATCAGAGCTTAGCAGAAGAAAAAAATTCCCGTAGCTGACTACAAAAATTAGGGAGAAATGCTTTTATTTTAAAAAGAGGGAGAGAGAAGGAAAAAAACTATTGATGCATGAAGGATGTAAAGTATAATATTCAAAGCTTGTGATCTTACATGCAATTTATGACTACTGCCCGAACCATTTGAGAATAAAACGGAGCCCTGAACCACAAAAACAAACCTGAATGCGTCCCCACAACATAAGAAAAATTAGTAGTCAAACAAGTTAAAGGATGACTGTCAATATAAATAATTAAGATTGGAAAATTATATGGATAGAAATTCAATTAATGTGCAAATATCGCCTAGCAGAAAATAACATAGGTACTAAACAAGATCTAAAGGAATATATTACGAATATCTATAATGTTATAGTTATATTAGGAATAATATATTAGGAATATATGGTTGAGAGATATTAGAGATGTGACTGAGAAAATAAAGGAATATGTGAAAAATATGTTTAGCATATTCCTTAATTATACGTAACATGTATTTAATTCCTATTAGTATAAATATAAGAGATCAACAGAGATCTAGAACCGAGTCTCTAGTTTCCCGTAGAATTAATTTCAACATGGTATCAGAGCCACACAAAACCTAACCTCTACAAAAGCTTAGATCATCACGTAACCCGAACCTTCCAATCCCCCACCACCAAACTCCTCCCTCAGCCTTCTTACCTTCCTTCTTCTTATACTGTTTACTGTGAACACCAAGCACTCTATTATTGTTCACAATGAATAGTACAGTGTAATTGTTTGCCATGAACTGTATCGTAGTACTATACACCGTGAACAATATTTTTAATTTTCATTCGCTCTGCTTTCGATGGACTTGTCGCTGATCAAGATTGTCATTATTGATAGCAGCAGTCATCCCCGATGTACAAGTTCTCATTGTCACCTATGCCAGACCGATTTGCCTTCGTTCACACCATCTACGCAACTTGTTGACACCACCTCCGTTGCCGCTTGTCTCCTAGAAACCTTGACCACCATTAGCTCGAAAAAAAAGTAAAAAAAAGAAATGAAAGAGGAAAGGAAAATAAAAAGGAAAGGAAAAGTAGAGGGGAAAAAAGAAAAAGGTAGGAAAAAAGGGAAAGAAAACAAGGATTTTGATTATGGATTTGGTTTGGATTTTGTTTCATGGGGTTGGGGTTGGATCTCAAAGTAATTTGTTTTATTTTGATCTTTAAAGTTGGACTGGGACTTTGTTATGTACCGGTTGTCTTTTTGAGGATGGAGGAGAGGTGTTAGATATTTGGTTGGCTTGAAAGAGTGGTAGGGTGTTGCTACCTTGACATATTTTGAGATTGATGTAGAACAATATTGTTTTGTTGGTTTGTTTATTAGATTTTGAAGATTAGTTAGAAGGAGATTGCTTCGTTGGTTTGTTTTGGAGTTTGGTTCGGTGAAGATTTGTTTGGCAGATCCCTAAAGAGGGACCATTCGTTTGGCAGATCCCTAAAGAGGGACCATTCGTTTGGCAGATGGCTAAAAAGTGATTTTTTTGTGGATCTCTGGTGACGATCATTTATTTGGTAGATCACTAGTGATGATCATTTGATTGGTGGATCTCTATAGAGGATCTTTTGTTTGACAGATTCTGGAAGGGAGCTTTTGTTTGATGGAAATTTGATGATATTATAGTTAATGGAGCAAAAAGATCTAGAGATAGACCTAAAAAAAACTTGGTTGAAAGCAATTAAGAAAGATATGATGATGCTTAGTTTAACAGAGGAGATGACCCATAATAGAGCAGAATGAAAGAATAGGATTCATATAGCTAACCTCAAATATTTGGGATAGAGGCTTTGTTGTTGTTGCAACTTTTGTTTGATAGAACATGAGAGAGGATCAGTTAATTTGAATTCAAGTGAAAGATACGAAGATCAAGACTATTGCAAAGAGGTCACATACAAAATAGTGACTTTTTGAGCTTCATCACAGATTAGAGTGTGCACTTTATTTGTAACAAGTCAAACATGTATGATATACATGCTTCAGCTTGACGGGAGTGTTAAAAAATATATTCTGGTGATTTATGATGTCATAGTTATATTAGGAATAATATATCAGAAATATATTGTTGAGAGATATTATAAATGTGATTGAGAGAATAATGGAATATGCTAAAATATGTTTAGCATATTCCTACTAATATGTAACATGTATTTAATTTCTATTAGTATAAATATAAGAGATCAACAGACCTCTAGAATTGAATCTTTGGTTTCCCTCAGAATTAATTTCAACAATGAGCAAAGATATTGTATCGAAACAATGTGGAATTAGTTGTTCTTACCTTAACATGTGAAAATAAAATTACTATCATCATTTATTTTAATAGCCTTGTTTTTCTACAACATTCATGGGTATTTTGATATGTTGATATATTAGGATTAGGAATTTATCGATAAAATTCTTACATAAATTTCCAACGTAGAGACTATTTCAAACAAGATATTATACTACCTAAGGTTCTAAAGGAACTTGTCTATAAAGAACTTGATATGTTGATATGATGAAGGAAATGATGGGAGAGGGAGGACATACTCACCTTTCAACTCCCTTTTCAGGTAATGCCGAAGTTGAACCCTCTGTGTGGAACAGAAACACTTGTAAACATTAATGAAAGAAAAATATACGTATGAATAGGAGTAGGCTGATTGCAGTAGAGCAGTGGCAGTGAGAAAAAAAACTTAGTAAGTTCAGGTATTAGATAGGAGCGAATGGCGTAAATGATTAAAAATAAGAATTCGTCAATTAGCAATATGCCCAACTTTTATGAAATTAGAAGGTGGAATAAGTAGAACATAGAAATAGTCAATGAGCAAGAGGGTCCACCAATTAGCACTAAGGATGTATACAGTTATGAAAATGAGGGAGGAAAACCTAAGGAAATTGCAACAAAACCTTGACCCTTACACATCTAATGGATTATGCAGACAAAGTGGCTACAAGTATCTGCGTTACTTCTGCAGTTACAGATGATAGCAAGGAAAAAGAGAATACATGATTTAACTAGTACCTCATGAAGGTATGTACTATACAAACACTAGGTGAAGTTACATGAGCTTAAACAGAAGTATGAGACCTTGATTTCTGACTATATATGCAGATAATAAGGATAGAGTTGAAATCGGCAGTGCTAACAACACTTCCAAACTCAAAGTCACTAGGGTTTACTTGTAAGAGGGTGTCCATTTAAAGATCCCCTAATAAGCAGGCGTCAAAACTTATGCAAGCGTGATATTTCTCTAACTACCAAAAATAATAGACAAATACTATGCAGAACTGTAGAAGTTTAGATTACATAAGATTTAAATAGAGATCATATTTGACCTTTCGAAATAAAATTGTAGAACTTGGTCTACTCTATAATTACTATCATTATGATAAAAAATAACACTACAAGGAATTTGGCAAGCCGTTGGCACTATGCAAGTCATGGAACCCACTGGGGAGCAACTCGTATGGCTCGATCCACTGCCAAAATGTATTAACACTAGTTGCTCTTGAGACATTTGATTTTACTATTTAAAGCCTTCAAATTATTCATAGCTTCTTGATATGGGACTAAACTTTTGGGGCATCACCATCATCCCATCTTTAAATATGTGACATCCTTGTCGTTGCATGACAACTAATTCATCCGAATATCACCACCAAACTGTGTGGATTCTAGAGGTGGCTGCTATGGGCTCCTACCGCTTTTGCGCTATGTAGCAGTTAGTTCCACGCTTTCGGCAAGCAATACTATTTTGTCACGCCCTGGGTCAGCGAGCGTGTTATCACGGTGCAAGTCATGAGATCCATCGAGTGGAATGCATTATTTAGCTTGTTCCACGGTCAAAAAGTGCTAGAAATTGTTACACTTAGATCCTTAACTTTTACTATTTAAACCCTTCAAACTCACAACCACCTTCTAATGTAGGACTATAGTAGGTTGCAGTACTACAACCCTGCCTTATCTACATGACATCCTCACCGTAGCTTGACAATGATTCATCCCAGTATCATTACCATGCGATTTGGATTCTAGAGATGACTCCTATGGACTCTCGAGTTGGTTCCTATCATGCTCACACAATATAACACTTAATCTTGCATAGCATTGTCTTCTTGATATCTGACCAGTACCCTTCATAGCACTTACTATCTTCTTGACATTTGGTCGAAGCCCTTCCTCGAAGCAGCAAGTTTTATCTTTATCATTACCTAACAAGTGAGGCAAACTTTGATAAGTAAACTCATATTCAAGCACTGTTTTATCAACTTGCTCTAATCTTCGAAACTCTTATATTTTCTGCTAGCAGACAGTTAAGGGAAAAAACTTTTCATAATAATCTTCTTAAATTCGTCCCATGATATTTTGTAAGTATTAGCTCCTAATGTCTTTACCTGCATTTGCCACCACCCATAAGCACAGTCTTTTAGCATATACACTGTGTACTCAACTTTTTCCTGTTTAGGATATTTCATATAAGTAAAAACTTTTTCTACCTCAGTGATCCAATATTCTGCAATCATCGGATCCATAGTGCCTCCAAAAGAGAATGGAGATAGTTTATTGAATTTAATCATGCCAAGACTTAACTCTAAACGATCATTATTCAAGACCAGTGTGTTGGGTACAATCAATATAGCCATGATGTCTGGTAACAACAATCATCACTACTTGCAACAATTGAATAAGCGTACTATTATCCACTTGGGTGTTTCACAAGCTAGGTGCATGTGCAACTCTAGATCTCATTAATTGCTAGATTGAGATCATTATCACGATTGGAAGGGTTTGATCATTGCCTGTAGCCATGTCTTTCTACATACAGTAAAATACTTATAGGTCAGTTGTTACACCGAGTGGCAAATTTCTAAGCTAGTCACATATATGTGATGCAAATAGCTATTAAGTCGATCATCGTTCAACACCGCAAACACGATTCAATATTTACAAGCCAAGACTATATCACTGATTTTTAACTTTTGATTCATACATATGTACAAGTACATGGAATTTACATATAAACATGTGTTTTCACCAAAATGTGACTTAATATACACCAAAAAAGAAACAAAAAATAACTATATATTGTTATACAAAAATTTCCTACTCACTAAACTCTTGAGCATCTAAGAAGAGGAGCTACTAGAGTAGGACTCTTATTCTGTAGACTCGGTTTCTTTCAAGTCTCCTTCATCTAATTCTTCTTCTATTTGATCTTTTGCTATTGGCTCTTCCAACCCCTTCTCTAGGTCTTTTGGGTCGCGAAGGATAGTTGTGCCCTGTATATACTCAAAGTTTGGT
This sequence comes from Asparagus officinalis, assembly GCF_001876935.1. Lineage (NCBI taxonomy): Eukaryota > Viridiplantae > Streptophyta > Magnoliopsida > Asparagales > Asparagaceae > Asparagus > Asparagus officinalis. Next base: position 131,396,811 of record NC_033797.1, on the reverse strand, counting down.
CTGACATAGGTTATGGGTCTACCAGAAGTCAATCATCCCTCTAAATCAAGGCCAATATCAACACAAAGGCTTGCGAATTCGCCCTCAGAGGAGGCAGATCCCTAATTCTCACTAGCGATCTCGACCAGATGAGACTCAGGGGCGAGGTAGTATGATGAATCAATCATGATAACCTCTGGGTGAGAGTCCAAGGGCTACTATAATCACCTCAATAACAAATTCGTCGTCATCCAAGGGATTAGGCTCGGACTCAAATGAATCCACTGCAATCACCTCCACAACCTCATAATCATCATCACAGGAGTCTGGCGTTGTGCGGTCGGCTAGGATCTCCTCAGGGTTTGTTTCATCAGACTCAATCTCAGCCTTCTTGGATGAGCTCCCATGAAATATATATTGAGGTTGTAGATCACCTCCACAACCTCATAATCATCATCACAGGAGTCTGGCGTTGTGCGGTCGGCTAGGATCTCCTCAGGGTTTGTTTCATCAGACTCAATCTCAACCTTCTTGGATGAGCTCCCATGAAATATATATTGAGGTTGTAGAGCTAGAGCGGGTATATGATAAACTAGTAGAATGTCCCCGTCATCTTACAATGAGGGCCACCTTTCCAAACACTGAAAAAATACAAAGAAACAAATGTTAAGGCAATATTAAATAAGGTCAGGTCTACTTTGAAAGTAGTGTTACGTGACACCACTTTGTTCAAGGAATACAAGGATCCAAATTCATTGACACCCACCAATCTAAAAACACCCAGCCCTAGTGACTCCACTTATAAAACCACGTGATGCACACCTAATTCTTCTACTTACTCACTCAGCCCCATCCAAATTACCAAATCGAAAAATTACCGTGCAACTCAAATTTAGAATGGGCCTTTTCTATATTAGTCCGCCAAACCTTTCATATTTTGAAATGAGTTTGAAATAAGTCTCTCAAATCTTCATATTTTGCAATTAGTCCTCGAATTCTTTAAAGATTTTAAAATTAGTCCCTCAAATATTCATATCTTGAATTAGTCAACCCACGTGTTGTGTTTTGAAATTAGTCCCCCAAATCTTTTAAAGTGGTGCTAACTAGAGGGACTACTTTAAAACATTTAAAAGATTTAGGGGACTAATTTCAATTTGAAGATTTGATGACCAATTTCTGAGTATGAAAGAATTTGGAATTTAGTATCAAAAAATCCCTTTCAAAATTGAAAATCTGCGATCAAAATTTCCCCCTCTATGATCCTACTAGCGCTAGTGTGCTAACACCTTCTCCTTTGCCCTTATATCCTCCTCCGTCACCTTAGTTGTGAAGATCCCTATTCGCTACTCTTAGCGCTATCCTTAGTGAGTTTTTGATGTTTTTCCATATATAAATTAAAGGTATTTTTTGGGTTTCGGGATTGGCATTGTTTGATTTTGGTGCAGGTTTAGTTTTTTTTATTACAATTAATTATAGTGACACCATTATCTAAAAATTCTGGGTCCGCCACTGATACTAAAGGCACATAAATCATAAATAGTAAACCCTACATGTTTTACCTCAGATATACCCAAGAAGGCCTCACTATAAAAATACATGTATATATATAAGTCACATAATAATCAATCAATATGGTAACACTCATTTGGCGTATATACACAATGTTAATGATCTCCACAAGAACCCTAACGCAGAAACCAACGGTCCAGAATAATGATCAGTCAAAATTAAGATTTAGTATGGCTGGATTCAAGAAACTATCTTCACCCGCTTTAGGAGGAACTACACCCGCTTTTAAAGGGACAATAGATTCGTGATTGTAGAACATCGGATCACCGAGATGGAGAAAGTTTTTGCCAACATGAAATGTCCCGAAGTGGAAAAAGTTGAGTATGTGATCTATATGCTAAAGGACTATGCTTATGGATAACGGCAAATGCATAAGGACATTAGGACTTGATGCATAAAAAATATCATGGGGCAAATTCAAGAAAATTTTCTATAAGACGTATTTTCCCTCAACCATCCGTAAGCAGAAGGAACAATAGTTTTGAAGATTGGAGCAAGGTGATAAAGCAGTAACCAAATATGATGAGTTTACTTATCAAAGTTTGCCTCTCACTTGTTGGTTAATGATGAGGATAAAGTTTGTTGATTCGTGGAAGGGCTTCTAACAAATATCAAGGAGATAAATAAGTGTTATGTGGGACTAAGCGCTAAATCGTGTGAATGTGATGGGAACCACCAGCCACCTTTAGAATCCACATCGCCTGATGGTGATACTAGGACAAATTGTTGTTATGTCACAACGAGGACGTCACATATATAAGATAGGGTGACAGTAATACCTTAACCCACTATAGTCCCACGTCAAATAGTCGTAGTGAGATTGAAGGGTTTAAATAGTAAAGCTTAAGAATCCAAGTGTAACAATTGCTAGCAATTTTTGGCAACGGAACAAGCCAAACAACAAGTTATACTCGGTGGGTCCCACGGCTTACACAGCGCGGACGGCCTTGTCAGGCCCGAGGCATGACAAAGCATGTATTTCCTATCTTTCTATCTCAAAATACCTTTCATCAAGTTCTTTTTTACAATTATTAGTGTTACTTCTATAATAATGGATGATAGCAAAGAAAATGAGAAGTCATGTCTTCACTTGTAGCTCACGAAGGAACGCACTATACAGACAGTGAAGTTAAAAAGGGAATTAAAAGAAAGTATGAGAACTTTATTCTCTGACTGAACATGAAGATAATAAGGGCACAGTTTAAATCAGTGGCACTAACAATATCCTCAATTTTCCTAGGGTTAACTTATAAGAGGATGTCCATTTAAAGCTTCCCCTAAATAAGTAGGCAGCAAAGCTCAGGCAAGAGTGAATTCCTCTGAGGTACCAAAATGACAGATAAATACAGTGTAGAACCGTAGAAGTCTAGCTTGTAAAAGATTTTATACAGAGACCAAGTTTGACCTAGCCTATTCTACCCTTAGTATCATTGTAGTGAAAAATATACTAGAAGGCATTTGAAGCCTATCTTTCCTATCTTTCTATCTGAAGTTTCCTTTCATAAAGTTTAATCCTGTAAAGACCATGCTTCTCTTGGATCATCTCAATACCCAATTATGCTGTAAACATAAATCTGGGAGTACACAATGCAATTCTAAAAGGTCCTTCATATCCATTAAGGCCATAGATCATAGCTAACAATTGTTATGGAGATGGAAAACAAGTCGGACCACCAGAAACCAAAAGAGCCACAACAAGCACTAAGCTTGGACGTGTAAAGTTCAGTATTTGCAAATCTCACCTTGCATATTTACCAGGTACATTGTAAAATGTGATCCCATTGCAGGGCTGACCAAATAAGCTCCCAATGTATTATCCCTGTTCGATAAAATGGCATCTCAGGAACGCATTCTACCATTAAAATCCAATCTTGAGCTTTTAAAAAAAAATAGAGATGTGTTAACTTTACCAGTTAGGTAGAGGGCTGAATACTTGACTCTCCGGCGTAATTACAGCATGGTCTCTTTTGTACACACTGCGAGTGAAACCAGGTAAATCTGCCATATATAGTAATAACACTTCAATGGTTTTGTAGGATAAAATTACAACAAATTAATATAAGATATGATCAGAATAATTTCTTTCATTCAAGTAAATTACAACAAAAAAAAATCACCCTATGATAACAGATAATTCCCCTAAGGCTTCAAAGTGGCACTTTACCCCTCGCGTCTTCAGTTTGTTTCTGATATAATATTCTAATCTCAATATGATAATCGTGTGTCATATCCTACAACACAGACTTACTGTCCAACTTAACTTCCTACAAATTGAAATGGAGGATCAAATTGTCATTTTCAAATTACAAAAAAAACAATAATAATAACAATAATCATCCTTAAACAATGGAAAACTCTCTTGAGGTTTTAAACGCGACAATATACCCATCTCATCTACAGTTTCTAGTCCACTAACAATCAAATCTTAATATAATAATCATATATAATCATCTAATCTCAATATAACAATCATGTCTTAGAAATTGAAGTAGAGGGATCAAACATTTGGTTCGTAATTACCAAAAAAACCACAAAGAACAACATATGTGACACTTTATCCCCTCATCATCAATTTGCAGCACAATAGCCATCACTTTTTCCTATATAATCATCTATTTCGATATAACAATCCAATAAAAGTGAAATGGAGGAGGCCAAACTGTCAGTTTTGAGGGATTTTTCTGCAAATCCCACAAAACTCAGGGGTTTTTCTCTAATTACCTTGAAGATGGGAAGGAGCGAGAGTAGGGTTTGTGACTTTCCAATACTTGGGAGACTCAGCGCTGTTGCGAGGTGGAGAAATTGAGCAGAAACCCCCATCACCCAAGACCGATTTCACTTCAGCTGATTCAAGAAAAAAAAGACAAAGAGGTTAAAAAGTGATAAAATGCCAAATATAAAATGAAGTCTACTGAAGAGAGGACGAACCCCAAGAAAGAAGGAGGGTGAAAAAATGAAATAAAAACTCCATTGATTTGATGAGCTGAAGTTTGGGGCTTTGCTTTTGCACGGTTTGGCTCTGATGACAACAAATCTTCCACTTCATCAGAAACGAATATGTGGAGGGTCCCATGTAAATTGGTGATTTATGATTTTAATATTTTCCAAGCTTAATTTTTTTATTTGTGTTAGTTTTTCGATATTTTTGTGAACAAATTTTCACTGTAGCCTGGTTTTAAATTTTTATTATCAAAATCGACTGTGTATCGTTTTATTTACTGAAATCGACCGGTTTTCTCGTCACGTCAGCGTCGTGGCGAGAAAGCTGATCGATTAATTTTTAATCATCTTCATAAACAGTCGGGGTTGGCAACCCCGACTGTTTAGTTCAGCGCCCGCTAACAGCTTCACTAAATGGTCAGGGTTGGGAACCCCGACCATTTCGTAACAGACCTATTTCGAAATGGTCGGGGTTCCCAACCCCGACCATTTAGCAGAGCCCAGCCAACGCTGGGTTAGCCAGGGACGAAATGGTCGGGGTTGGGAACCCCGACCATTTCGAAGCTCATTTTTAATTGGTCGGGGCCCCAACCCCGACCATTAAGCAGAGGGCAAGGGCGAGGCCGAAAGTAGTCGGGTTTGGGAAACCCGACTACTTATTCTGGGTCCCCAGCACCATATAAAAGCCACCGCAACCCCCTTTCCCCGATCCCATCTCATTTCTCCGCCTCCCTCTTCTCTCTTCCGTCTGTTCTCCCAAAACCAAAGCTTCAGATCTCAATTTTGAGCTCGTTTCTTCGGCGGAACTTCAAATCAAAAGTTATCTTAAACGTTTTTAGGTAATTTCTTCTACTCCTCTCCTCTTTTAACATGTAGAAATGTAGGATTTTTTTCTTAAAAATAATTTGTTAGGATTTTCATTCATAAATGAATTTCGTGGGCTAGATTTATCTGTGAAATTCGTTTGTATGATGATTATTATCGATGTAATTAACTTTTAGGGAATATAATGTTCAATTGTTCAATTTTAGGGTTTAGGATTTACAATTTGGGAATTAGGGTTTTTGGTTGAAATTATGTGAGATTATTTGCATATTAATTTAATTTTTTATATTTAAATGATATAATTTTCTTTTGAATAGGTTGAACAATATGATGTTTATTGTTTGTTCTTATGGTGGGCAAATTAATTATGGGATGAATAATATGCCAATGTACGTCGGAGGGGTAACGACGCCATTAATGATCTCGGAATCATATAGTTACTACGACTTGGTTATGGAATTACACCGAGTTACGGAAATTGACCCACGAGAATACCGACTGAAAATTATATGCAATTGGCCCATAGCTATTGATAGAACATCCGCAGTGGAGATCTCGAACGATTATCATATGAGTATTATGTTTAAATTGGGCAAGTCGCAACAAACGGTAGAATTGTTTATTGAAAAGTTACCACATAATCCGTGCCAAATATTCAAACCTCCAGGAGAATTCTCACGCATGTTAGATATGAGAGTTAATTCCGATGGGTTTCTTTCTTCTTCGAATGAAATGGAGCGGGCTCAATTCGGTGGAACGTCAAATGTCATGAATAACGAAGTCTCTTATGGAAATATGGGGTCGTTAAGTAGGGCATCAATTGAAGAGGATGAAAGAAGCAATGACTCGGGAGGTGAAGAACAATATAGTGCACCAGTTGATAGCATGCAATTTGTTACCCAAGATGTCGAAGATAATCCGGAATGGCCTGATGAGGCTTACGTTAATAATGACTACGTTGAGTATGAAGAACCACCCCCCGACGAGTTTGAAGATGATGAGTGGATTCGTTCTTCCACAGTAAAAGATATGTGCATCGGTGAAAGTTCAACTCGTAGAGGAGATGATGACGCCCCCTTTAAAGTTGGTGATTTATTCGAGACTAAAGACCAATTGGTTGGGAATGGCCTGATGAGGCTTACGTTAATAATGACTACGTTGAGTATGAAGAACCACCCCCCGACAAGTTTGAAGATGATGAGTGGATTCGTTCTTCCACAGTAAAAGATATGTGCATCGGTGAAAGTTCAACTCGTAGAGGAGATGATGACGCCCCCTTTAAAGTTGGTGATTTATTCGAGACTAAAGACCAATTGGTTGATGCTATTCGTGAATACTCTTTCGAAAAGAATTTCAAGTTCAAGCAAGTTAAAAGCAATCGCACAAGTTATGATGCAATATGTTTTATGAACACACAAAGAACAGGTCTGACCGAGGGAAATGAAGCTGATTACTCATGTCCTTGGAAGTTATATGCATTTGCAGGAAAGAAACACAATTTTCAATTTAGGATCAGTGAATACTGCGGTGTTCACACATGTGTCAATCCAATATTAGAGCAAGATCACAGTGGTGCATCTGCCTCTTACATAGCGCGGTTGATTATGCCAAAATTAAGGAAGAAGCTTGATCTAACGCCCGATAATATAATTGAGAAAGTGCTTGATACCAAGTTCATTAAAATCTCGTATATTAAAGCATGGAATGCAAGAAGAATTGCGATGACAAAAATATTTGGTGATTGGGACAAGTCTTACGCGACACTAGCTCAATATCTTGATGCGATCAAAAGAAGTAATCCTGGATCTGAATACAAACTCATAACCAAAGAGATCGATCCGGGAGTTCATCAATTCACCTCTGTTTTTTGGGTATTTGGGCCTTCGATTGAGGGGTTTAAATTTTGTCGGCCTATTCTTAGCATTGATGGCACACACTTATACGGTAAATACAAGGGTGTACTGCTTGTTGCTACAGGAGTTGATGCAGATGGTGGCTTATTTCCTTTGGCCTTCGCCGTTGTGGAGGTCGAGAACAGTGAAAATTGGGAGTGGTTTTTTTCTTGCATTCAATTATATATTTTTAATGTGTTGCCTCCTAGAAAAATTACTTTCATATCTGATAGGATGAAAGGTATTCCAAAAGCATTGTGGAGGAGATTTGGCTCTCATCACCATCATCGCTATTGCTTACGACACATTAGGCCTAACTTCAAAAAGAGCTTTAGTCAGATTCATTTACAAAACCTTCTGTGGCAAGCGGGTTGTACGCCGGAAACATATGTGTATGATCGGATACGGGATCAAATCAAGACAACATCTCAAGCTGCACATGATTGGATTGAGAGAAGTCTGGGCAGTGATTACGTCGACCGGTGGGCACTCAGTAAAGATGGAGGGAATCGGTTCTGCATGATGACAACCAATTGTTCTGAAAGCTTCAACGGGGTACTTAAGGGGGCTCAGGCAATGCCCATACAGGCGTTGGTTGCGAGGACATTTTATAGGCTCAATTACTATTTTGTCAAGCGGCGAGAGGATGGAGCAATGTGGGCCTCGTTCTTGACACCAAAAAATGAGGCGATTTTAGAAGCTCGAGTTAAGCAGGCGAGAGGCACGAAGATTGTTAGATTTGCTGTAGATGAATGGGAGGTTACAGACAAGCATGGTCACAATTACACCGTCAATTTGGGAGGTGCACATTGCACATGCACCTGTAACATACCAGAATTGCAAAAATTGCCTTGTCCACATGTCATAGCGGTTACGTCTAAGCAATCGGGGGGTGCAAATATTTCGTATTACATATACGCATCTGAGTGGTATCAATCAAGCAACTATAGAGAGGCATATAAGCAGTGTTTCCACCCCGTACATGATAGTCGTTATTGGCCACACTATAACGGGCCGCATGTGGTGCCTCCAAGCTATAAGAGACAAGTCGGACGCCCACAACCAGTACGCTTAAAAGGTACTATGGATGAAGGCCGGGAAGGAGCTCCGAAAAAAAATAGATGTGGATATTACAGACAAGCCGGGCATAGAAGATCTCATTGCCTGACCAATCCAAATAGATAGCAATTAATGGGTACAATTTTATACATTTGTAATTTCATTCTAACTCATTTATAGATCAATGCTTATAAAAAACTCAAACAATGCTTATAAATCAATGCTTATAGTAAAATCAATTTTTTTCTAACTCAATTATAGATCAATTAATGTATCATCGTTATATGTGCAGATATTTCAGTTATGGAGGCGGGTCCATTGACACGTGATGTTCTTTATGACCAAGAGCGCCACCGATCCGCGAAGATAGACGCTGGGGAGGTAAAGTGCAATTTTATTATTTTCAATTATATATAAATTTCAATGTAGTTGATTGTTACTGAACATTTGCACTGTTTACTACATGCAGGCCCCGAGTATTACTATTGTCGATCATACCCGTGCACACTCTAGCTGGGAGTTGACGGATCCACAGATACAATATTATGTGCGTCAAGCCGGCTTTTTTGAGTGTTCACAAATTAAATGGGTAAGACTTGATTGGGCACTTTTGACGGCATTGGTTGAATGATGGAGGCCCGAGACAAATACTTTCCATCTGCGCCAAGGAGAGGCGACGATTACCTTACAGGATGTTGGGGTTATACTTGGCCTCATAGTAGATGGTGATGCAGTGACGGGCAACGATGACTTCCACTATGGCACTAAGTGTGACCAATTGTTGGGTCACACTCCTACAATGAAGGGGGGAAAGATCAAACTCGAATGGTTAAGGAATAACTTTATGAATGTACCGATCGATGCGACTGATGAGATCATTAAGCGCTATGCCCGTGCATATATTTTACATATGATCGGTACTATTCTGTTTCCGGATTCCACTAAGGATTCCGTGCACGTGAGATGGTTACCGCTTCTTGGGGACCTAGAAGAGTGTGGAGAGTTATCTTGGGGGAGTGCAGTGTTAGCCTACTTGTATAGAGAGATGACGAAAATAGCACTCGTACAAAATAAAGAATTGAAGGGCTGCCTCACTTTGCTGCAGATATGGTCATGGGAGCGATTGCATATGGGAACACCTGATTTGAGGGAGGCCCGCGCTCTCGATGGGCATATTCCGTTAGGCTGCAGGTATTATTAAGATGCATGTAATTTTAGTGCTTTATTTCAATATATACTAACCCGTTGTATATAAAATAGATGGAATGTGTCCAGATCTTGGCAAACCTCTCCAAAGGGGCATGAAAACTTTTACAGAAATGAGCTTGATCAGATGGAGGATGAACAGGTATAAAAATTATAATATCTAAATATATTCAATTATGCGACCAATTGTTACCAATATCTAAATATATTCATTCAATATCTCATAATATCTTCTTTATAGGTCAAATGGATGCCCTACGAGCTAGTGTTGGAGTCACTACCGGATATTTGCCGAGAAGGTGAGGATGTATGGCGTGCTCGCGTCCCCCTTATATGCTTTGAGATTGTCGAAATGCACTTGCCTGACCGTGTGCTTCGACAATTTGGACTACGGCAACATATTCCAGCGCCTGTGGAGAGAATAGAGAGAGATCCAAGAAAAGGTGCACATCGTGCTAATTGGCAAATAATTCGCCAAAATTACATCCATAGGTGGGTTTTAAGGGAGGAACAGGTAGTGATGGAGAGGGCTGATGCACCTGACCTAGGTGTGTACCTACGGTGGTATTGGGGGATTACTCGCCGGTGGATATTTCAGGAAAACAAAGCCCCGAAGGAGTACATACCAAGAGGCCCAGTCGAGAGAGAGTTGATAAGTGTATAAGAAAAATATACAATTATTTTCTAAGTTTTTTTATTTTCTCACCATCCACTTGATAATAATTTTCTTTCGGTTTTTATTTTATAGGTACAAGAGCTCGAGGAGCTTTCTACTATGGCACATGACGCATTGCGCACGACTACCGAGCAGGAGCCGAGGAACATGTTCCTTCGAATGATAAAAAAGATACGGTCGGCTCTTCAGAGGACGCGTCATGCAAGCCGTGATGGACGGGAGGAGCGACCAATTGAGTATGGGCGGCGACGTCGACGAGATCACACGGGGGCGGGATCAAGCTGTGCGCATGATGAAGCTGGCGGCTCACAGCAGACTCAGGCCGGATGTTCACAGGCGGTTCGAGACGACGCGGATGTCATGCACTCCCAACTTCACACACAACCGGACGAGGAACTTATCCTAGCTCACGTCAAAGGTGATCGAGGAAGGGGGAGAGGAAGAAGAGGGAGAGGGAGAGGGAGAGGGAGAGGGAGAGGGAGGGGAAAGGGCGTTGTTGATATTTGTTAAGTTTTGATGAACTTGATAGGATGTTTGCGTTTGAGTTGCAATTTGGACTTGATATGTTGTTTGTGTTGCGATGGATTTGATATAATGTTAAGTTTGCGAATATGAATTGTACGTATTATATTTGTGTTTGTGATTGTATTGTGAATTGATAACAGGAGTATGATTGCATTTTAGCATGTGTTATTTGTGATTACATTGTGTACTACAGGAAGTGTGAGTTTTCCAAGTAAATGTGGGCTGGAATGGGCTCTGCTAAATGGTCGGGGTTGGCAACCGCGACCATTTCGTCGCTGATGTTTGCTGCGCTCTGCTAAATGGTCGGGGTTGCCAACCCCGACCATTTTGTCCGTGGTTCAGCCCAGCTAGCGCTGGGTGCACAAAATGGTCGGGGTTCCCAACCCCGACCATTTAGTGAAGCTGTTAGCGGGCGCTGAACTAAACAGTCGGGGTTGCCAACCCCGACTGTTTACGAAGACGATTAAAAATTAATCGACCAGCTTTCTCGCCACGACGCTGACGTGGCGAGAAAACCGGTCGATTTCAGTAAATAAAACTGGCTACAGTCGATTTCGGTAATAAAAAGTGAAAAAGTGGCTACAGTGAAAATTTGTTCTATTTTTGTTCATCTATTTTTGTTGTTTGTACTGATTTTGTGTAGTCTAGAGTTAACTGGGTGGTCAATATTAAGGCGATCATTTAACATCTTCTTGTGTCAGTCGTTGCATGTTGCTCCCCAATTTTGGAAAAAATTTTAAAATCCATATTTTTTAAATTTTAATTAGAAAATTCAACATGTTTAACATGTAATTAGCATTTTTTATCACTTTCAGCTATCTGGCTAAAACTGGGTCGAAAATGCTAAATAAGTTGACAAAAACTTCACTGAATTGAGAATCTTGTGAAGTTTAGCACGAAATTAAGCCTCCAGCTAACCAAAACAATCTTCATGGGATTGCCAATCCATGACGTATTGTTTCATTGCAAACTTCATGGAAATGGCAATCCCGTCAAGCTGCACAGCACCACCAACATAACTCAACACCCTAAAAAACTTCACGAGATTCTGAATCTTATGAAGGTATAGTGTGATCTCACAGAGACTTCGAACTCTCCGTGGAGCTACCCTGCAACTTCATGGGATTCAGAATCCCGTGAAGTTACCTGACCCCACACCTTACTTATACCGCATATATTCTCTCTCTCTCTCTCTCTCTCTCTCTCTCGTTATTTCTCTCTTGTTCTTTCTCTCTCTCGATCTCTCCTCCCTCTCTCCCCCACAAAGAGAGTTAGATCCACCACCTTGTTCTTGACCATCTCCAACCCACCTCTATACTCTGACCATCTCCGATCACGTTTCTCCACCGCCGCCGACCTCCATTGGACCAAAGTTCACAAGAGTTTATCGGAGTTTGTAGGATCTCAAACTTAGGGCTTGAACTAGCTTTTAGTAAAATCTTTAAACTTTTTTAAATTTTCTCCTAATTTTTTACATATTCTCGATATTTCATCATGGCTTGTTTTAGTTTAGATTTTGGATTAATTTAAAAAAAAATTGGAATTTTGTGAAGAAAAATAAGAAATTTTGATGGGAAATTAGGAAAATTTAAAAAAATAGTGAATTAAAATGTTAAAAGCGAATGTTGTTCAAATTATTTAAATTAAGGAATTGTAAAAATTAGGGAAATGAAAATTTTAGGGTTTGACCTATGGTAAAAATTAGGAAATTGTAAAAATTAAGTGTAAAATTTTAAAATTAGGGAATTTAACTATAAATTTTATTTTTAGTATTCTTCATGTAATACTAGTTAATATTGAAATTTTTTACTCCTCAAAGATAATGATGAACGATTGATTCCTAATTCTTTGTTCGTATGGTGGAAAGATTAACTATCTCGAGAATAATATGTGTGTATATGAAGGAGATGTGTCAAAACCATTGTTGATATCCAAATCATGTACTTTTGATGGATTGGTTAATGACTTACACCAACTTACATTACCCAATCCACGTGAGTATCACCTCAACTTGATTTGTAATTATCCCATAACAGGGAATATAACAAGCGGCATTCAAATCTCAAGTGACTATGATATGGGTCTTATCTTCATATTGAATGGCGAGAAGCATTCGGTGGAATTATTTATTGAATAACACACTACAATGGAGTTCACACATGTAGCAATCCTCGATTAAAGATGAATCGTAACTATGGATCTGCCTCTTTCATATATTGATTGATTATGTCTAAACTAAGGAAGGATCTCAATCTAAGGCCAAAGGATATTCATATTTTAGTGCATGAAGCGACCACCTTGGACTTATCATACAGCAAGTGTTAGAATGCTCAAAGGAAGACCATGATAAAAATATTCAGAGATTAGGAGATCTCTTATGAGATATTACCATATTATCTTGAAGCACCCAAAAAAGAATATCCGGGGACAATGTAAAAAATATTATCAGAACCTATTAACATCGGAGATAGACGATTCATAAGGGTGTTTTGGGTATTTTGTCCTTCCATCAAGGGATTCAATTATTGTCAACCTGTTCTTCGCATTAACGGTGCCCACTTGTATGATAAATATAAAAGCGTATTGCTCGTTGTAACTGAACTAGATGCAGATGGCGGTTTATTTCCTTTGGCCTTTGCAGTTGTTGATGTTGAAAACACCAAAAATTGGTCATGGTTTTTTGCATGTGTTAGTTATCATATTCCTAGTGTGTGAATGTGGACGATTGCATTGATATCTGATCGGATGAAAGGAATTCCAAGAGCACTCCAACGACATTTTCCATCACCGCATCAACATTGCTATTGATTATGACATGTAAGTGATAACTTCAAGAGGAAGCATGGACAAGTGTGTTGGCCTTCTAATTTTGATGATGATTTACAAACAATTTACATCTAATATTGTTTGTCTAGTGTTTGTATTTTATATTTATTCTAGGCAAACAATATGTTGGAGGATGGATGGAATAGAGCTTCAACGATCATATCCAATGGAGGTTGGCGGAATAGTAGGTGAAGCTATGTACAATTCAAGTTGAAGACTCAAGTTCAAGCTTCATCCGCAAGTGTACCAAGTTGAGCTCATTGAAGACCTTCATCAAGCTTGGGTAATTTAGTTTAGGAGTTTATATTATGTGTGTTAATACCTTAAGCTCAATATAATATACACACACATATTTTATTGGTTTCCTTGTATATATATGTAGTCGTATATATATATACAACACAAGTTTTGATTTTTATGTCTATAAATATGAAATTACATATTTCATATTTATTATTGTGATTTGGTTTAACTACTTAGATATGAAACAAATATATTTTCATATACATACTCATATGTTTCATTTTCTATTGTATTTGTAAAAATATTATATTCTTAGTTGTTGGACTTAACAATAATCATATACATATTTTATTAAGTCTACATAATTATTGTGCAAAGTTTCAAAACATGGTTTAGCCTAAATGTCAAAATTCATATGTTTACATTTCGTGTTTTGGACTATTTTGCAAAATAATGATATTTCTCATTTGAGAAGTCTTTTTTTGTAAACCAGTTTTTGTAGCATGTTTATTATCATGTCTACAATCATTTCTCAAAGTTTTACATTTTTCTGAATTTATTTGATATTTTTAAACAGTGTTTTAAAATCAGCAAACTGATTTTAAACCTGTCAATTTCATATATCAGTTCACGGTCGACCGCCACGATCGACCGCACCTTTGCTTTTAGCCTGCGGAGCCAACAAAAACTTTCACGGTCGACCGCCAAAGTCTCTGGAAAATTATCAGCTTCGAAAGTGGCTCGCGGTCGACCACGAGCCGTTCACTCCAACGGCTAGTTTTGGTACAGAATCGGATTTCTGATTCTTGGGTTTTTTATTTTTCCCGGTCGCCCGCCGTTCACTCCAACGGCTAGTTTTGGTACAGAATCGGATTTCTGATTCTTGGGTTTTTTAGTCATTTTGTTTTGGGTTTTTGCTGAAGTTTTGAGTGGGTATAAATACCTCATTGCCTTCAGCTCTTCCACCATAAGAGAGTGTTTTTAAAACAAGTTTAAAGAGTTTTAAACAAGGGTTTAAGTTTTGTTTAAGAAGCTTTTAAGCATTTGGAAGTTTGAGTTTTGTGAATCAATTCCACAAGAACTTGAGGAGATCATCTATTGAAGTTTGAGCTTCCAACTATTCTTCCTCCACCTCTTGATCTATTGAGAAGTTTTCTAAACTCTTATCTAGCTTTACATTTGCATAGTTATTTGATTATCATTCTTAAAAGCTAGTTTTTATATTGAGTTTAGATTTGATTTTATTTCACTCATTATTTACACACACCCACATGAGCTTATTGTATTTTCATACATAGTATATTTGGATTGGTGAGAGTTGTAACAATTGAGTGTGAGCTTTCATTGTGTTCTCATCCATATTAGAGAACAAATTATTTATTGTATTGTGCTTATTGTGAGATTCACTTTGTAATACACTTGTACACCGAGAGAAGTGTGTGGTGAGAGTCGGGGATCGTCCCAAGAGGAGTGGCGTCGGTTGACGAACCTAGGGAGAGGTTGTATCCGAGCACTTGAGGGAGACACGTCTAGTTCAACACTTGAGAGAGCGTAGAGTGGGATTACAAGAGTGTGTTAGTTGTAGAGTTTTCGGTAAACTAGAAAACCGTATTATGAGGTGTAAACATTGTTCGGGTAAACGTAGAAAACCCGGTTGTGATAGTGGAGATCTCCTCGAGGTGAGGAGCGGAGACGTAGGTCGTGGGGACCGAACTCCGTAATCATATCGTTTGTTTGTGATTGCATTGACGCACTTATTTTTATGTTCATATCTTATATCGTCTTTGTATATTGCTTGTTGATTATATTGCCCACTATCTAGTTTAGATTGTTTACCCTTGTGTTTTTATATTCTTGCTCATATCTATCTCATATCATTCTTGCAAGAATAAATTAATCAACATTATTTTTAATTGGCATTTAATCGGATTAGATTAGTATAAGACCCTAATCACCCTCCCTCTAGGGTCTAACAAAGTGCATGTCCAAAATCTCTTTGACAAACTGGATGTACGATAAAAAAAAATTAGTTTATGAGCAAATACGAGAGAAAATTAAGTTCATTTCACAAGCTGCATATGATCGAATCGAGACTAGTTTAGGTCCGAACAATGTCGATATGTGGGCCTTATGTGAAGATGGCGGGAAACGATTTTGTATGATGACTACAAACGCTTTTAAGAGTTTTCAATGATGTGCTTCGGGAAGCTTGTGGTATGCCAATATAGTCATTAGTTGCAAAGACAATTTACAGACTAGATTTTTCCTCAGATGACGTACACTCAGAGCAAATATTCCGTCAGAGTTGGCCTCAAAAGTTAAAGGCATTTTAGCATATTGCATTGTTTATGCTAGATCATGTCATGTTGTTAGATACAATTTTAATGAATGAGAGGTCATTAAGGGAATCTCACATAGAGAAAATCTCTCTTACAAAGTCAATATGTTTGTGGATCATACTTGTACATGCGCTTGCAATATACCACAATTATAATGGCTTCCTCATGCCCATGCTATAGCAGCTTGTTCGGATTTATATGGGTGTGTGAGGATATCGCATACGAACTCGCTGCAAAGTGGTATTCAACTTATAACTACAAAAAAAAACATACAATGAGTGTTTTTGTCTGCTATACGTAGTCGACATTAGACACAATGTGTGCCACAGATATTACCTCCTCTGTGTAACATAACAGCTGGGCGACCTCATTCTATACGAATTAAAACTATTGTGGATGAAGGCGAGAATGAGTTAGGAGGAAAATTAGGTGTAATCAGTGCAATCAACCCGACCACAATAAAAACAGTTGTCCAACTAGGCTCAGGAGTTGATTATTTGGGGCTTAATTGTATGGAATACGTGACTTACTTTTTTGTAATATATAATTTTTTTATTAAAGCTTGAATGGAATATCTATGTAGTGTGTTGTCTATATGTTGATATAAGCTACTCCTTGCGCATGTTTTATTTTTATTTTTTTCCTTTTGTATGCTCTGTATTGCGTAGTTCTCATTGAGTACATATGATTAAGTTGTTTAATTAGAAAATCTAATGTAGTATTTTAGTTGCACAGAGATACAATATGGACCTTGGACCGAACCAAGGTCACGTACTATACCTTCAGACCAGTCATCATTCACACAAGATTAGCTTAGGATAAATATGTATGTATTTCATATTTTTGCGTGAATTTAAATATGTGTATTCTAAAAGATTTTCTCAAGTTTGATTGATGTGCAGGACATACCAAAAATCAACATAGCTAATCATTCCCAGAGTCATTCAGGTTAGAAGATGGAGGATGATTGAGTACTACAGTTGCTTAGTCATGCCCTTTTTTTTGGAGTGTTCTTCAGTGAGATGGATTAGGCTTGACTGGGCCTTTATCCATACTCTGATTGATAGGTGGAGGCCAGAGGCCAACATCTTTCATATGCATATGGGGGAGTGTACCATCACACTTCAGGATGTAGCCGTTATATCGGGCTCCAGATTGATAGCCCTGTTATTATTGGCATGGATGACCGTAATTGGAAGGATTTATGTGAAAGGCTTCTTGGGCGGTTCCTCATTTGAAGAGTGATGCAATGAAGCTATCGTGACTTTAAGAGGCATTTATGGGAGATATACCCATTAACACCACAGAGGAGACTATTCAGTATTTTGCTTGTGCTTACATATTACACATTATAGGGCTTATTTTATTTCCTGATGTAAGCAAAAAAATTGCACATGCACGATGGCTAACCCTACTTGAGGATTTTGAGGTGGGCACACTCTATCATGGGATAGTGTCGTATTTACATACCTTTATAGAGAACTAGCCAAGGTTTCCTTGATAGAGAATAAGGATTTCTAGGGGTGCATGACATTGCTACAGGTTTGGTGATGGGAGCACATTTATATTGAACGACCTACTTTGCAGATGCACCGCAATCTACAAGGTCAGTTGTCTTTGGGATGCAGGTATAATAATACATGAATTTAAAGTTACTTTTATTACTTGGTTTTGTTCATATTGAATTTGCAGAGATAGTGTTAATTTGTGGAGGGATAGAGTCTCGATGATCTGTTTCGAGATTGTGGAGATGCATGTGCCAGATTGTGTTCTATGACAATTTAATCTTGAACAACATGTCCCGGATCCAGTTGAGCCCATCAATCTCATGTGATGGATGACATCACATCATGTGTACTGGAGGCAATACCTGTTAGACCCTAATGCCACTAGGAAAGAACCCTAGAGGGCGGTGAATAGGGTTTATGCTAATCTAATCCGATTTATGCCAATTTAAAACTTATTAACAAGTTATCCTAGCAAATATGATATATAACAATTATATGCAAGGATAAGTAATATAAACAAATGGTAAAATAAACAAATTACAAATATGATAGGGCAATATACACAAATAGTAATAGACAATGGCGATATAAGATAAACACAAAAGAGTACGCCGAAACAAACTCAAACAAGCAATATGATCATGGAGTTCGGACCTTCCATCCTACGTCTCCGCTCCCCACTCCAGGGGAGAAATCCACTATCACACCGGGTTTTCAACGCTCACCCGAAAACGTTTAAACCTCACACTCGGTTTTCTAGCTCACTGAAAACTTTACAATCAACACCCTTGTAATCCTACTCTACACCCTCTAAGTGTTGGTCTCTAGCCCGTGTCTCCATCAAGTGCTCGAATTTACATCCTCTCCCTAGGCTTTACTACCGACGTCACTACTCTTAGGACATCCCTGTCTCTCACCACACACTCCTCTCAGTGTATAAGTGTATTACAAAGTACTACTAGAAATATGACTTTTAGCGATGGACAAATCCGTCGCTAAAAGTCGAAAATCCGTCGCTAAAACTTTTAGCGACGGAAAAAATAAAATTACGTCGCCAAAATACCGTCCGTACATTGAGGGTAGCCAAAATCACTTTTAGCGACGGATTTTTCGTCGCTAAAAGTCAGCGACGGAAAATTAGCAACGGAAAATCCGTCGTTCTATTTTTTCAAAAAAAAAGAAAAAATTTATTAGCGACGGATTTTCCGTCGCTAAAAGTAACTTTAGCGACGGATTTTTCGTCGCTAAAAGGGTCTATAGCGACGAAAAATCCGTGGCTAAATATTTCTAATATTTTTTTAAAAATTATTTTGAAAATTGAAAAAACCTGTACAATAATATAATAAATTTAAAACCCTGTTCAATCAACAGTATTATATTCATTCTCACGCATATATAACACATATATTTTAATAAAAACATCCCAAGATAATTAAAATTGTTTATACAACACACACCATGATAAATATTGTTTATACAGCACACACTCATTATTTTCAAAGGTAAAAAAACAAATCAGTCCTCCTGATCATCATCATCATCATCATCCTCATCACCAGCTCCACCTTGTCTAGAAGTCCAGACCTACAAATATAAATCAAACGTTAACAACATGGCATGACATGTAAGTATAACAATAAGAGAGTATCATGACATATTCTTATGTATTATTTGTTTCGGAGAGAGTATCATGGCATATTCTTATGTATTATATGCACACACATATTCTTATGTAAAGATAGAAAAGTTGAACGACAAATTGCCAGACTATGCTCTTCCTCTTACATTTTTTTATCAAAACTTCCTCTTACATTGATCTGGCAGAAATGTCGCAAGTACAGTTGAAAAGATGAACGCCACAGTTGATAACTTCAGCGCTTGCCTGACAGATAAAGGAAGCCCCTTTTTAAAGCTGTAGAACAGAGGTCGCTAAAAAAGTAAATAGAAGCGAAAAGTCATCAGAATAGTTAGCCAAAGAAAACAAAACAAGCACTACAATAAAATACCCGGAACATAAACAAGCACTACGATAAAATACCCGGAACATACTACAACATAGAAATTTTGAAACTATTCAATCCTACAAGACCTCATCGTTGAGTTACATTTAGGAAGCATCAGCTAGCAGTCAAGCTATCAGCTACCACATCCATTAATTTTCTTTCAATCTACATTCTCCTTTTCTTTTCTACTTCCAGCCATAGATCACTTCATTACCGTCTAATTTTGACAAGATCACAGATTATATAGACACAAAAAAAAAAGAAAAAAAAAGAAAATGTTATGCCAAAGCATTCAACCACATTCTATTATATCAAAGCATTCATGTACAATCATTTAACATCAAGCTAACAATCTTCTGTTCTACCTGCGTTATAACCATTCCAACAGTATGTCTTGACTTGTTGTACATCAACATAATACCATCAACACTAAAATACTAAAATATCTATTTCTCGTTTGATATCATGAGCATAAACATGACAATTCTCACTTGCACAATTCATCAAACATCTATTAGACACACACAAAAAAGACAAACCCAACAACAAATTTTCACTATACACCCTACAAACGCTTCAAAATCCAGGCTTTTAAAATGCAATGATTCACAAATGGTTAAGGCTCATTTCCTAACACACCACGCTGATATCAACCCCTAACTAATATACTAAATGTTTTAATACCGATGCGCATCGGCATAGCACCATAAACCCTACAGAGTAAAAAAAAGACATTCAACGAGTGCCTACTCCATTCTATATCCCCGCCTAGCTCAATTAATTAACTAACAAGTTCCATCCAACACTTAATTAATATGCATAAAAAGAACCCATCAAACATTTTTCACCAGAATGATAGGAAACTTCAAGATCCACCGCCTCCTCCAAACAAAATCAAACCCATAAACCAACCCGAGCACCAAGCCTCTCAATCCAACCCCAACCACCTCCTCCAAACAAAATCAAACCCATAAACCAACCCGAGCACCAAGCCTCTCAATCCAACCCCAACCAATCTCATCCTCCCTCCATTAACCTCAGCCAGCTCCCTCCTCCCACAAATCGCCACTATCACAAGAAACCCTGAAACCACACAAGCAACCAAAAACCCCATCAAGCTCAAGCTCCTCCTAACCCTCCGGCAAGCCTCGACGGTGCCAAATCGCCGGAGAAACTGTCGAGGAGGGATCAGGGGAGGGATTTGAGGAGGAAGGAGGAGAGGAGAGGGAGGGAAGAGGAGGGGAGAGGGTGGGGGGTGGAGAGGAGAAAGAGGGAGATGGATAGAGATTGGCGCGCGGGTCTGCAGGTTGGTGCGAGCGGCGCGCGTCAGTCAGTTGGGAAGCCGCAAGAGAAATGGGGGATGAGGAGAGGGAAGCTAGGGGTAGGGGAAGATGAGGGAGAGAGAGGGGAATGAGAGAGGGATTTGGGGGGAAATCCCTCTCTCGGGTGCGGGCTACCCAAATTTTTTGGGCACGCCCGCGCCCAAATTTTTTTCCAACTTTTGGGTTTTAGCGACGGAAATTAGCGATGAAAATTTCCTGACAGAAAATTTCTGTCAGGAAATTAATGGTGATGGAAATTTTCCATCGCCAATAGTGAAATTTTTGTCGGTAAAACTTTTTTACCGACGGAAAAACAGCGACGGAATTTTTCGTCGCTAAGGTACCGTCGGCAATAGTTCATTTTCTAGCAGTGTCCTCACAAGGAAAGCTCAATGACAATAATTTGTTCTCTAATATGGATGAGAACACAAATAAGCTCACTCTCTAAGTCACAAACCCACAACCCCAAATTATACTATGTATGTAAATACAATAAGCTCAATAGGTTCTGTGTGAACAAAGAGTATAATCAAAACAAACTAAACTGAATTATGAAAATCTAGCATATGGAGATGATAATCAATAAACAATGTAAATATAAAGCTAGAAATTGAGTTTAAAAAAACTTCTCTATGATGACAAGAGAGAGAGAGGGAGAGGGAGAAGAGTTGAATGCTCAAACACCAAAGGATGATCTCCTCAAGCTCTTGTGAAAATTTCTTCACAAACCAAACTCTTAAACACACTTTTAAAACCCTTAAACAAACTTGTAAAACTCTTTAAAACTTTTCTCTTGGTTGATAATAGAGCTGGGTATAAGGGGGTATATATAGGAGACCCCTAAACAGAAGAAAAACCTAGCAAAAAGATAAAAACCCCGAAAAACAAGGAGTCTGGAAAACTAGCGATTATGCAGTTATAAGTCGACTTGCTACAGTGATAAGTCGACTTGTAACTAGCCATTACAGTCAAAAAATCAGTTCATAAGTCGACTTGTAAAAGTTATAAGTCGACTTGTTACAAGTCGACTTGTTACAAGTCGACTTGTTACAAGTCGACTTGTGTTGTCTGATAAGTCAACTTGGCGGCGGCAAAATGAACATTGCAGAGTATTTCATAAGTCGACTTATCAACCCTGATAAACCGACTTATGAACATGCACAGAGACTGTGCATGTCCAAAAATTAACTTTTAAAGTGTATTATAAAATAGCAAATAAATTCAAAAAAATATAAAACTTTGGGAAATATTTGTAAACATGATAATGAACATGTTACAAAAAGAATTTTTCAAATTGCATCTCCCAAATGAGAAATCTCTTCATTTTATAAAAATGTCCAAAACATGAAAATGTGATATACTTGAAATTTAATGTTTTGAAAACTCTTGTATGGCTTTATAGACATAGGAAAAGATGTAACATAGTATTATCAAGTCCATAAATCAAAAACACAATCTTTTCTAAAAAATACATACTATGCAATAAAACATAATTTCGTTGAATTAAATAAACCTGATATTGATGAAATCATATATAAGCATATAAACATGAAACAAGTATGAATTTTCCAATTATATTTATTGTTTCATATTTAAACTAAAAACTACAAAACCAAAATGTGTATATATATATATATATATATATACATAATATAAACTCCTAAACTAGATTACCCAAGCTATAGGTCTTTAATAAGCTCGACTTGGTAAACTTGCAGATGAAGCTTGAACTTGGATCTTGACTTGAATTGCATTGCTTCATACCGATATTCCGCCAACCTTCATTAAATATGATCGTGAATGCTTGATTCCATCCAACCTCTAACTGATTATTTGTCTAGAATAAATACAAAAACACAAAGACAAACACTAGGCAAACAATATTAGTTGTAAATTGTTTATTAAAACATCATCAAAACAAAAAGGCCAACAATCTCTCTTTTTTGATGATGACAAACAATTTACACAAAGAGATATACATGATACGAAATGAATATATAAATTATGATAATCATGCATAAAAACAAACAATATATACTCACAATATTTCTCCCCCTTTGACAACATCAAAAAGGGAAAACAATAAGAATGAAAGAGAGCGAATGCCCCCCTACAAATAAGCACAGTGAGTATAGAAACAAATAATAAGGAATAGCTCTCCCTATCAAAAAGCCTTAATGAATATGTAAAGATGACCAAGGCAAACATATGTGAGCAAGCATAGATGAAAACATGCAAAATGTAACTCACATACAAAATGACAATGAGGACACATAAAGATATATCAATATAAAAAAATGTATCTCAAAACACAAAAACATAAAAAATCATATGAAAATAGATTTATGAAAACAAATGAATATAAAACATGAGAATTATGAAAAAAAAAATTTCAAATGAAAACAAATAACTCAAATGAAATCATAAATCAAAATTTAAGTTATAAAAGCAAATTTTCAAAACCAAGAAATGAAAAATAAAAACATTGATAATCTTGGTTTAAAAAAATCAAAATGGTTTTAGCACTCAAACACTATTGGTGCCGAAAATATTAGGGACATGACCCCTATCATTTAAGCTCAAAGCACTAGGGTTATGAACCCATTTGGGCGTATTTTGTGAACTAATCCGGTCATAACAATAATCACTCAAATGACCCTTCCGATTGCAATATGTGCAATGAAAGAGACACATTTGTTTTTGTGGACCATATGGATGTGCACGTGGAACATTTGCAAAAATAGATTGTTCTTTAAAATTATTTTGCAAATGTGAAACTCTTTTTAAATCAAAACAATATTTGGTCAAATGACCAAATCTACCATAATAATCACACTTAAACACATGAGCATCTTTATGATGAGCTTTGTGAGTATGTACATGTGTGTGTGATGATGAAGCTTGATGGGATGCACAAGTGTCAATGTTTTTGGATATTGTGGATTTTTGTGCATCATTACAAAATTTGGCAATATGGCCTTTTCGGCCGCAAATAGAACACTTATAAATCTTATTATACATGTGTGCATAGTGTGTATGTTTCTTGGAAGAATTTTTATGAGACTTTGCACACAAGTCCATAAGTTTTTATTATTTGCAATGCATGTTTTAAGGGTTGAATCTAAAGATGATATGTGATTCTTAACAAGATTCAACTCATCATTTTGCATACAAGCATTGTTATTAGAAGTGGAACATATATAAGTATTTACAAAAGAAACAACTTTATTTTTTATGTTCTCTACTTCTAATATGACATTATCTTTTTTATAAGTTAAACTAGCAACATTTAAAATTAAAGAATCATGATCCAATTTTAATTTTTCATTGTTTTCTTTAAGGATCACATTCTCATTAGAAATGATTTCAAACTTAGATGCTAATAACTTATGATTGGATTTTAATTATACATACTTGCTTTTTAAGTCTATAAAATTATTATGTAACTTAGTGTAGGCATGCATTAATCTATCATATCCACAAGCAAGTTCATTAATGGATAATTCACTATCGGATTCCGAATAGCTTACCACACTAGGGTTATCGCCTAGTGGTCGTGTACATGATGATGATGCTTCAACCTTACTTGAAGTCGATTCCGCTAAAACGTGTCGAATCTCGTCCAAGTCTCATTTATGTACTTCAAAAAGTTTTCATATTGTGTAAGCACTATCAAAATGAGCAAGTTCGTTAGAAATAGATGGTTCAAAAATATTATGCAAGAATTCTAACACTAACTTGTTTATTGTAAACATCTTTTTATCATGATTTTTTTAAGGTGGGCACAATGTAAGCACAATGCAAGAATTCTAACCTTTTTATCATTTTTTTTAAGGTCCAAGTCTCATTGATCCACTTGGATTTTTAACAAATATTTTAAATCTAAAGCGCCATTGAGCATAAGGGAAATTTCTCTATTTAGGAGCAATACTAGGATCATAGTCTAAACAAGATGCATCGTTCATATCCATAATTATAATATATGCAAGCAAGACAATACAATCAAAACTAGATTGGCACAATAAGATAACTTGGATCTTTAACTCAAGGCGATTAGACCTTAAATCAAAGAGTACCAAGCTCGGATACTAATTGCTAGACCCTAATGCCACTAGGAAAGAATCCTAGAGGGGGTTAATAGGGTTTATGCTAATCTAATCCGATTTATGCCAATTTAAAATTTATTAACAAGTTATCCTAGCAAATATGATATGCAATAATTATATGCAAGGATAAGCAATATAAACGAAGGGTAAAATAAATAAACTACAAATGTGATAGGGCAATATATACAAAGAGTAATAGATAATGGCGATATAAGATAAACACAAAAAGAGTGCGCCAAAGCAAACTCAAACAAGCAATATGATCATGGAGTTCGGACCTTCCATCCTACGTCTTCGCTTCCCACTCCCCACTCCCGGGGAGAAATCCACTATCACACTGGGTTTTCAACGTTCACCCGAAAACGTTTACACCTCACACTTGGTTTTCTAGCTCACCGAAAACTTTACAATCAATACTCTTACAATCCCATTCTACACCCTCTAAGTGTTGGTTTCTAGCCCGTGTCTCCCTCAAGTACTCAGATTTACAACCACTTCCTAGTCTTTACTACCGACGCCACTCCTCTTGGGATGACCCTGTCTCTCACCACACACTCCTCTCGGTGTATAAGTGTATTATAAAGTGTATCCTCACAATGAAAGCTCAATAACAATAATTTGTTCTCTAATATGGATGAGAACACAAATAAGCTCACTCTCTAAGTCACAAACCCACAACTCTAAATTATACTATGTATGCAAATACAATAAGCTTAATAGGTTGTGTGTGAACAAAGAGTATAATCAAAACAAACTAAACTGAATTATGAAAATCTAGCATATAGAGATGATAATCAATAAACAATGTAAATATAAAGCTAAAAATTGAGTTTAGAAAAATTTCTCTATGATGACAAGAGAGAGAGGGAGAAGAGTTGAATTCTCAAACTCCAAAGGATGATATCCTCAAGCTCTTGTGAAAATTTCTTCACAAACCAAACTCTTAAACACACTTTTAAAAACCCTTAAACAAACTTGTAAAACTCTTTAAAACTTTTCTCTTGGTTGATAATAGAGCTGGGTATAAGGGGGTATATATAGGAGACCCCAAAACACAAGGAAAACCCAGCAAAAAGATAAAAAAAACCCGAAAAACAAGGAGTCTAGAAAACTAGTCGTTATGCAGTTATAAGTCGACTTGGTACAGTGATAAGTCGACTTGTAACTAGCTGTTACAGTTAAAAAATCAGCCCATAAGTCGACTTGTAAAAGGTATAAGTCGACTTTCTACAAGTCGACTTGTGTTGTCTGATAAGTCGACTTGGCAGCGGCAAAATAAACATTTCAGAGTATTTCATAAGTCGACTTATCAACCCTGATAAACCGACTTATGAACATGCACAGAGACCGTGCATGTCCAAAAATTAACTTTTAAAGTGCATTTAAAAATAGCAAATAAATTTAGAAAAATGTAAAACTTTGGGAAATATTTGTAAACATGATAATGAACATGTTACAAAAAGAATCTTTCAAATTGCATCTCCCAAATGAGAAATCTCTTCATTTTGCAAAAATGTCCAAAACATGAAAATGTGATATACTTGAAATTTGATGTTTTGATATAAACTAAAGTTTTGAAAACACTTGTATGGCTTTATAGACTTAGGAAAAGATGTAACATAGTATTATCAAGTCTATAAACTAAAAACACAATCTTTTCTCAAAAATACATATGCTATGCAATAAAACATGATTTCATTGAATTAAATAAACTTGATATTAATAAAATCATATATAAGCATATAAACATGAAACAAGTATTAATTTTCCAATTATATTTATTTGTTTCATATTTAAACTAAAAACTATCAAACCAAAACGTGTGTGTGTGTGTGTGTGTGTGTGTGTGTGTGTGTGTGTGTGTGTGTATGCATACATAGAAACCAATAAAATGTGTGTGTATATGATATTGAGCTTAGAGTATTAAACACACATAATATAAACTTCTAAACTAGATTACCCAAGCTATAGGTCTTCAATAAGCTCGACATGGTAAACTTACGGATGAAGTTTAAACTTGGATCTTGACTTGAATTGCATTGCTTCATACCAATATTCCGCTAACCTCCATTGGATATGATCGTGAATGCTCGATTCCATCCAATCTCTAACTGATTGTTTGTCTAGAAATAAATACAAAAACACAAACACTAGACAAATAATATTAGTTGTAAATTATTTATTAAAACATCATCAAAACAAAAAGGCCAACAATACCATGAGCCCTACATAAATAGGTGGAATGATAGGTGTAATCTTATAGAGAATAAGAGAAATCCAGTGAGTTATAATGAGGATATACATTGGTATTGGGATAACACACACAGATGAATAGTACGCAACCCACACCTAGCAGCTGGATTCATACCATGCGCACCATCAAATACTTACATCCCTAGGGCTATGATAGAGAGATTATGATTATGTAAGTTTTTAAACTCATTTAAAAAGAATATTCTTTTTTTATAATTATATTACTTGCTAAGTTGTGTATATGTTGATTATATTGATTGTACTGTTCAATTGAGTAGCCTGCATTCAATTCCCACGCTCATTTCATTCAAACCTTACTTTATTCTATTCGCAATTGATGTGATTCCCGCATACCAAAAGAGGCATGAGTGATTTTGGAAGTGGGACTATAAAGTATTCTTGGGTAAAACTATGGGGTTTATACGCGAAGAAACTTATTATTTAGCTTACATATGTAAATAGTTAATAAGTTTAACTGTAGCTATGAATAGCGCTTGGGTACAATAAAAGTTCCTTTAACCGAGTATATTTAAAGTGTTAATAATGAGTAGAGGTATGCTAAAAGTTTTACAATGATTTATTTTTTATGATAAATCTATGGTGGGTCTCCTTCAATGAGGCCCATGGGGGAGCTTGAGACTGAGTATCAATTAGGTGTAGGTGTTGGCATGTGTTGGCTCATTCTGCGAGCTAGCTCATGAGGGCCTAGTGACGGGTGAGCCAGCACATAGCTCACAGTGGGATCATTGGCCGTCTTTAGACACTTATTTTCAGGCCTAGAGCTCTACCCAACATGCTCGCTTATTTAGGAATAAGTGTGACGGGGCCATAGCAGGGCTCGGCTAACCCACCTCTCTAATATGTAGTTTTTTATTTTTTTTATTTTAATAGTTTCTCAGTATTGTTTAACACCTAGCAAAAAAAAATGCTAAGGAAAATTGTATATATTGATAGAGACATAATGTGGTTCAGAGTAAGTTCTACATCCATGAGCAATAAATAATTGCTCTACTCGTTTAAACAAAGTACTAGAACAAAAGAAATTAATATAAATTGTAACAGAAGGGTTTGTAAAATAAAAAGAAATTTTAATTTGGATAGACCCACGAGACGGATCCAACGAGCCAGCCTACCCTACATACAGGCCCAGCTTGCTCGCTGGGCTTCATGGGTCGAGTGAGCTTGTCACGCCCCTATGCCCATGACCCCATTGGCCCAGTGTAAACCGTGAGACCCACTAAGTGCAGCGCATTGTATGACTCAAACCACTGTCAAAATTGGCTAGCTAATGCTACACTTAAACTCCATGACCCTTCATTTAAACACTCTAGAGCTCTTCTCATTTTCTCATGTGGAACTAAAGTTGGGGGTTTACTTAGGGTGTGACATAAACTAGTGGCTAAACCAACTCAAAGCGCCTCCCCCCACTAATGTAGCAGGTGACCCACCCCACATTGGTTTGAGTCGGGTTGAGCCCAAATGCAATCTGAGTGAGCGGGCTCATGGACTGATCTGGCCCAGTGCCCACCCCTAGTTCCAATAACTCGAGAGGGGATAAAATTTCACAAAACCACTTAAAGTTTGAAAATTTCTTATCGGACCCCTACATGTAATTTGTTATAAAACAAAACTAGTGTGCACCTCGTGCAAAGCACAGTCCCCTATTTTTTTAAGTACCACATTTTGAATTTGCATTCCTCTAAGTTTTAACACGTTTGATTTAATTATTATACGCTTAAAATTAGAAATCATATCTACTCCTATATACTTAAAGAATGATCTAAGTTTTAGTACATTTGATTTAGAAATCATATCTACTCCTCTATACATGAAGGAGAATCCATGGTTTAATACATTTAATTTGCTTTACTGTTTATGATACAATAAATTCCATTAGAATGAATAGTAGATTCAAGTGTAGAGGATCATATCTGATTTATTGTTTATGTTATAGTAAATTACTGTAGCATAAACAGTAATTTCGAGTGCGGAGAACCAGATCTGGTTTACTATTTATGCTACAGTAATTCAATGTAGCATTTTTCCTGTAATGTGAATAGTGATTCTTTGGATCCTCCTGTAAGTATAGACTAGTGTGCACCCCGTGCAAAGTACGGCTCCCTATTTTTTAAGCACTGCGTTTTGAACTTGTTTCTCACTAAGTTATAATGCATTTGATTTGATTATTATATGATTAAAATTAGAAATTATATCTACTCCTCTATACTTTAAGAAGGATGCAAATTTTAATACATTTAATGTAGAATTCATATTTACTCCTTTATACTTGAAAAATGATCTAAGTTTTAATACATTTGATTTAGAAATTATATATATAACCAAATGTTAATACTATAGCAAAAAATATTTTTACTGTATGAACAGCACTTCAAGTGTGTCAAATTTGGTTAACTGTTTATACTATAATATTTTACTGTAGCATGAACAGTGATTTTTTGGATCCTCCTATAAGGGGCTGTTTGGTACATTTATAAAAAAAAAAGAAAATAGAAATATAGAAAGCAAACTATTTCTTGACATTTAATTAGGGTTTCCCAGATTTGATTTTTTTGTTTGTTTCACAGTGAAATCAATGGATTAAAAACAAAGTTTCTTTTTCGACATGTTTGTTTCAACACCATGAAATCTAGAAATCATCTCCCTTTTTTACATTTCTTCAACTTCCAATGTTTGGCATGCACAAGAGAGAAAATGAGAAACCTTGTATAACAACACTGTGGTGAGCTTACTGCTCATAAAGTCCTATCAAGCTCCCAACGGTAATATTTGAGCAACGGGCAAAAAATTCAAGTACGGCACAATGACCTAAAGTTGGGGATTCGTCACAGTAACCATGGGTGCACCTATATAGTTGTGATGCATGATGAATTTTCATTTGCAACAAAGTCAATTCCCACTCCGACCTGAGCCTCTTCAAATTGCAGCAGCCTGAGCAAATAAATTCCCAAAGGGCCTTCTTCACTTGCTGAGCTAAGCCATGGCTGCATCCCAAAGTTCTTAGAACAAATCTCCAGAGGTAACTTGCTTTTGTAAAATACCAACACCATTGAAGCTGTGCAAAAGTGGATCGAACAAGGGCAAATACTTTTGGGGATGTGCCAAATACCCAAATAGGCAATGCAAATTTTTTAGGTGGGCCGAAGATGAGCATGAAATCAAAAAGGGTATGAGTACGTCATCATGAGCAGAGGCCCACCATCTGGTTGGGGCCACATTTGCAGCTTTTTCAGGCTCAAGTGGTATTTTTCTTTTCTTATGGACAAGAGCTTTGTTTTTTCTTGGTGTACTAGCTGAAGTTGCTACTACTTCATCCCTTGCTAATCTTTTATTGTTACCTAAATCAGAAGTAGTCCATGTAATACTAGTTGGAGAATGAAAGTACCCGGTGGAATTGGAGCCTTGAAAAGTTTGTGGCAAAGATGGTGGACTACTGAGCATGTGCATGTAAGATGAAATTGGGTGAGGCATAAGGAAAAGTTATCATCGGTATGCGGAATATTTGAAAAAACTAAAGGTGATGGCACAAAGGGTGAGGATGGCTGGAATATGGGGTTGAAATTATAATTGAACCCACTGCTTACCTGGAACGTAGGAGAGGGTGGTGGGACCTTGAAGTTGGGGAGTGAGTAGTAGTCCTCCCTTTGGCCAAATCATTCCCTTCAGAGGATGTTTTATCACCCATTTCCTATATTCCAACAAATGTGGTTCTCATCAAGTCATATGTAAGTCATAAAAATATGGCAAAATGGAAACTGTAAAATGATTGCAATAGAATAGATTAACAAATATAATAGATGGCATTAAAGCATCATACAATGACTGAAAACAATTGTAAAAGATGACATTAAAGCATTATACAATGACTGAAAACAATTGTCATAGATGACATTAAAGTATTTTGCAAGATGTCATTAAATCTCGCACAAATGGATACCCTGCACATGTCATTAAAGCAACAAGAACTATGTGAATCATAAGTAGAAAAAGGCACACATTAACATCATAGTGAACAACATTAATGTATTAAGTTACACGAACAACAAACATAAAGTACTACTAAAAAAACCAGGCAATAGTATCAAATCACAAGGCAGGCTTAGTCGTGTCACCATGTCAGAATTTACTACAATAATCAATCCACATGTCTAATGCGATTTGATCTCTGCAAGACCTCCACTCATCCTTTGAGGCACCTTGCTCTCTTACTGTTTGGGACTGCCTGAAATCCATAATGTTGGTTTTTTCATTAATTGCCTCTTCAGCATCATCCTCTTCAATGTCGATAGTCTCATTGAGCAAGTCATCGTCTGGGTCGACTGTTGCAATATAGTTATGGAGAACCGTGCATGCCAAAACAATGTCAACTTGGACGGGGAAGGGGTAGTGGGGTTTTGTTGTGAAAATCTTGAAACGATTCTTTAATATACCAAAGGTAGCTTCAATCTTTGACCTCAAAGATGAATGTCTAAGATTGAATAACTCCCTCCTATTTTGAGGTGTTCTTCTCGTGAATTCCTTTAGATGATAACGAACACCACGGTACGGGGATATAAAACCCAGCTGGGTTGTGTACACCGCATCGCACAAGTAATATTTACCTACATATTGCAAAGTATTTTAATGAGATATGACCGTGTAATTAACCGTGAGGAATATTAGACAAATGAGTAATTACTTTTGAGTTTACGAGATTGTTACTAGTGTACACCCGTAAGCCATATGGTTGTGGTCTAGATAAAGCATCTTGGAAGATTCTATAGTCATTAGTCGACCCCTCCCACCCAGCTAATACATAGGTAAACAATTTGTTTGGTGTGCAAGCCATAAAAATATTTTGTCTGACACCTTTGCACCATCTGAAACGCGTAACAAATGTAGCAGGTAGCATAGCATCCACATGTGTCCCATCTATCATACCTATGCAATCCTATAGAGTACAACTTACTATGTTAATGTATGCTTTGTTTAGAGAATTATTTGTGTATTTTGGTAGAGTGAATGATATACCTTAAAAAATGGATAAAATGATGGATTGCTTTGGATCTCTTGAGGCACTTCATTCGGTGCTTGTTTCATAGATCGGCCTTGTATGCACGAAATTGCTTGCAATACTCTGTTGAAGTATCTACTAATGGTCTCCCCTGATCTTATAAATTGTGTTCTTATCATGCGTTTTTGGATTTATGGCCCAATATATTCAATGTTATAGCAAGCTGCTCCTCTACTGTTATATGTCTTGAGTCCTTTAAGAGATGTTTTTTCCTCATTAACTTTGCTAGTTTAATGAAAGCACCTGAGCGCATTCTAAAAAAGTTTTGGCAGCTATCACTATAACCGTGATATATACGACTCATCAACTCTGCCCTAGTTTTTTCATGCCTTAGTCTTTCTTCACTTGGTCCAGACCGTATTAATCTGCGGCGACACTTCATTCTCCTAAAAAATGTGATAACTAGAACCATGACTGAAAATGCAGCCCCAACACACATTCTTAAAACAACCTCTTCATCATCATAATCATCATCCATCTACAAATTTTGCTTATCAGTTAAAATTATAAATTAAAAATCAAAACAGATACATATTAAACCCATACTAGAAATACTTATTGTAGGGCTATGGACTTGTTAATCCCAGTAACGTTTACAAAACAAGCAACCCAGATTTGGCAACTGCCATTGCACCTCTATCTACAAAATAAGCAGCTAATACGTATTACATTACACAAACTTAGCAGCTGAGCAGTGAATAACTATTGTGCATCACATATTTTTACATGTCACAAATTAAATATTTTAAAATGCCAATGAAATTTAGAAAACTGTGTTGGTGTTAGCTAGCAGATAAATTTTTATGCACCCCATTTTAACTCAGTTGGGATTATCCATCAGATAAATTTAATGATACAACACATTAAATTCCTAGCCGTAAAAAATGACAACAGCTTAACTAAAGAATGGAAATTTGCTCTAGAACAAAAATGATCAACAACAGATATGGGAAATAACTTACAAATATGGGAAATATACGCGTTCATGGGGTTAGGAAATAAGAGCAGAAATAGACCCGCTCATGTTTGGAAAAAGGTATAAAATTACCAAAAAGCACGGGATTTAGAAAATGTAAATTTATTCTCCTAGCTCTGAACCCCCAAATCTCAGAATAATATTTTTAAAATAAATCATAGATCTCAGATGCATGCAGCAGTTGTTCTGAACGCATAAAAATCCAAATCTCTTGCTAATATTTGAGGATAAATACTCAAAAACTCAGATCAATCGCGATTTAGAAATGGGAAAATTTTTAAAATTATAAATCATAAATCTGTTCAATTTCTTACATGCTGCAGTTGTTAGGAACGCATAAACCCCCAAATCTCAGATTAATATTTGAGGATAGATACTCCAAATCAGATGCATACTGAAAATTTATAACTAAATTGCTCTATCAACAAGGGATACCCAAGATAAAGTCAGATCAAACCTCTAGCGGTTTGCGGTGAGGGAAACCCCGTTAATAGTCAAAATCAGACCGAGCGGGTGCATATCTGCCTACGCCACAACAAGTAGAAGAGGAGAAAAATTACAAATCACCCTAAAAACCCGCACTTTCTGCTAGATCTGGCTGAGCAGCCTCGCCAAAAAAGTCTGAATGGTCGTCGAAGCGTTCTATACACAGGCCATCATCAGCGGTAAGTTTTATTAGGTGAAAAATTGGCGAAACAAAGGATCAGAGCAATGGAGACGGCAAGAGGCAGAAGGGGGAATGAGGAAGAGGCGGTGAATGGAACCCTAAAGAAGCTCATCAGTTTTCACTCCCGCTGCCTCGATCCTCACGCGACGTTATTTTTTTAATAGGCGACATGACATTTCCCCCGTTTTCAGGCCTCAAACCGCTGAAAACACATTTCTTGAAATTGTGACGTGGAACCCCATTTCAGAGCCCCTTTTCTATAAATCAACAAACGAATCAAACATGTGAAATGGAAATGTTCCGAAACCTAAATTCTATGTGGCGCTCAAATCAGTTTTCAACTCCTCCTTTTCCTCCTTTTTTGGGCAAACAAACAGCTCCTAAGTTTAGAAGAATAGATTTTTCTAGGAGAAAAAATACAAAAA
>NC_033797.1:131361917-131362391 GCF_001876935.1 Asparagus officinalis | reverse complement strand
AAAAAAAAAAAAAAAAGGGGGGGGGGGGGGTTTTGTTGGTTGTAAATGACAACTAGAAAAATTTAGGAATTTTTTTCACAATGATATTGTTATTTATAAATTACACACAAAGGTAGTCCAATTAAAAAAAAGTTCAAAGTTCAGAAAAGTTTTGGGGGTTAAGTGAGATAAACGAAGTTCAGGCGGTGGTTAACGCTTCGTTCAGGGGGTTTTGTGAAATTGAGTTAGGCCCATGCCGACAATGTGAAGTCCCCGTACCCGACTCCGCAGGGAGAAAGGACGTATGGATACCCTAAACCCAACCCGAATTCCTAGCACCCGCTTCCTCCATGCCCTCTCCTGCGGGGTTTAGGGGTTTGCCGTACTCCCCTCGCTTCCCTTTCTAGGGTTTCTCCAAAAAAAATGGAGTCCAATTCCTCAACGAATCCGACCCCTCTCTCTCCTCACGTCACCTCTCTAATAACCACCATCGCC
>NC_033797.1:131330652-131361899 GCF_001876935.1 Asparagus officinalis | reverse complement strand
TTCCGGCCATCATCGACTGCGTCTTGGCCTCCTCCGATGTCGCGCCGTCGCATCTCTTCTCCTCTCTCCTCTGCTCGTTCCCCGATCCCAGTCAGGTAAAATCCCCAAATTCAGCGTCTTTTCCTTAGTTTGTTGATTCTATTTGACTGGTTTTGATCATTGCAGGCTACTCAGTTGAACAGTGTGACGTCTTATGCTAGAGCACTGTGTCATGTTACTGAGATATCCGGTATGTTTTAATTTGATACCCCAAAGTGCAAAAAGTTTGACATTGATTTTGTTAAATCTATATCCATCTATGTATATCTATCTATATCTATACTTCTATAAAAAGAGGATTGGGGTGGTAAAACTTTTAATTTCTTTTTTTCCCTTTTAAATTTTGATAAATTCTAACTATGCCATTATCTCTAATTAATTTTTCATTAAATAAATATAACCTTTCATTATTTATGCACCTCCTCACCTTTCTAAATAATTATAATTATCAATAATATTATAACTATTAATTGTTTAAAAATAATAAAATAAAATAATTTATAGTATAAGTATACACAATTTTCAGTAGTAACCAATTAAATTTTTATAATAATTATTTATGAATTATAATAAAATAATTAAAATAATATTATAAATACAATAATATATTATTAAATTCTATTAAGAATTATATTATAATTCAATAAGCAGTAAAATAAATAGAATAAATTTTGAATCACATAAATAATGTAATTAGCTTAATAATATCACATAACTTATGAACTAACTATTTATTGAGTATTATATTATTAAATAAGTAGTTTAATATTATTTTTGGAGTGTTTTCTCAAAGATTATTACATGGTACTGAATTGAAAACTAACCTTTTTAAAAAAATTATTTAATATTAATAATAATACTATTAAATGTTAATAATAGTACAGTAAAAATTTATAAAATATTTATAGTACTAAGTTATTTAAGAGAATAATTAAAAAATTAAATTAGATAAATATTTTATAGCATATAGACGGTATAACTATTTTAATAGTATTTCTTGAACTAAGAATTATGATAACACCAAAACCCAAATAACTTTGAAAATGCCTTTTTATGCCATTTTCTGGTTCTAATTTATAGGGTTATTTGCAAAATGCAGAAAGTTATTCAGAGTCTTCTTGAAACAGAAAAGTCATTAGGGGTTTGGTGTAATTTTGAAGGTTTATATGGGCTGAAAATTCACAAGGGTTTAGTGTAATTTACCCTATTAAATAATTATAATGAGGAGTAACTATCGCAATATATTGCAGGCATCAAGTGTAACTATCTAGGAAATATCAGGAAAAAGCTAGAAATAATAATGCAACTTAGTTAATTTAGAGTTAAATTAACATGTTCAAGTTGGAGGGCCATATTTAAAAGAACTTATAGAACTAACAGTTTTATTTAGGAATAATTTTAGACTTGGGGACTTATTTAAAAAAAAGGTTAACACTGGGTGATCATTATAAGAAAATATTCAATTACAATAACTACGCAATAATAATTAATTCATACATTTCTTCTTAAGCAATCTTATTATACAATTTTATTTGTTAACACATAATTTTATTATCTAATAAAAAATTCATAACTTAAGACATGTACATTCACGTGCGAAGCACGTGCACTATACTAGTATATTGAAAAGTTAATTAGAAGCAATTAAATTTTTTTTTGAGTTTGGGAAAAATGGGGAATAAAGTGAGGGCTTTGGGGTATTGAATTCTCAACTTAATCGCAATTTGAAAACTTTGTGGTATCAAATTGTTTAAAGAGAACTTGAGGGTATCAAAGTTCAAAGAGTGTGGAACTTTGGGGTATCAAAGTGCAAATATGTCTTTTGGTTATAAACTATAAGTCTTACCTTAAAAAGCTCTCACTTTCGGACTCATTCTTAAACCTAATATGCCATACCGATTATTTGAAAAGCCACTTTCTGTATCTCATAAGTATTTTTTGTTATGGATTTGTCTGATATGCTATATTAGTTTGTATTTTTTGATTTAAATTGCTATATTTTTGTCCGAGTTGCTATTTTTCCAAATACAAAAGATAAAACTGATGAAAAATAGAAACTAAGTTTAAAAATAATTTAGTACGATAGTTTGAGTTTAAAACTAATTTTGGACGCATGTGGGTTTAAAAGTACATCATGGTAAAACTTTGGGTTTATAAAGAAAAAAATACCATATCTTTTTTTTTTCTTTCAGTCGTTTTGTATGTGATGATTGTTTGTGATCTTAGAGAATTCGGCTGAGGCTTTGCGGCTGCTGATTTGGAGAATTTTTGTTCACACACTGAAAGAAATTGATACGAATGATATGGATGTGGTCAATCAGGTAAAAGAACAAACAAAATTCTGTTGAATGACCTAGAAATAAGAGAAATTTATTCAGCAAACTATTTGTTTACTCGTCATTGCATTGCCAATTGCTTGACAGATTGAGGGTTTACTGTTTGATGTCGTGTCCAAGATTCAAGCTTGGGAACTTATGGAGGAAACCATAGTGACATATTGCCTGCGGTCAATCGGCCTCAGCATGGATATGATTCAGAGTGATCAGTTGTCCATCTACAAATGGGGCAGAGAGGATTTATTGGGGTATCCTGGGACTTTCCCCTTACCAGTTGCATGCCGTGTTTTGATATCCTTGCTTGATTATGTTTTGAGAAGGATGGAGATTCAAAAAGAAGAAAAGCTGGAAGGGTTTGCTTTGAATCTGATGTGGGACTTATCCAACCTGGCTGTTAGAACGTTGATGCAGTCTCCTGAAGTTCGAGCAATTAGTATTAGCTTGCTCTTTCCAACTATATTCAAATGCTTAAATACATTCTCTTCGATTAAAGTTGTGGTGCATGATGCACCATATACTCTTTCCAGGCATGATGTTGATATCCCGTTTTCTGACCACACAATACATTTGAGTTCGAAATCAACTTTAGCTTATAGAATTTGGTTTGTGCCACAGGTCATGTTTTGCAAAGAAAATTTGGAACGTGTGCATATCTATGTTCTCTCTTGGACATCTAGAGAGGCTTGATGCATACAATGTGCTTTCTTTGTATTTCTCTTCATTCTACATGATAAAACTAAAGGAAAATACAGAGGGAGGTAGTATTTGTAAAGAATTTGATTTAAGAGCTGAAAGAGAGTTTTGGAAGGAAATACAAAGGGGATTGGTAAACCTTCTGCTCTGACGTCTTCCATATTTCCTTTTCTTATTGAGGCATCTAAATGCTTTATTTATTGCTTCTCTTCTGTAATTCAAACCAGGTTGACAAGGACCCGTGCTTGAGGAAGCTGGCGTTACATATACTTAAAGTATCATTTAACAACTATTCTTTTTCCAGTCACAGCAACTGTCACTACCTGTCCAGTACTTCAAAATTTGTTGCTGCTGATTCGGTTGAGCATACTACTTCATGCAATGGGACCTCATTACTGGCTAACATCACAAAGAGAGGCAAGTGGGCTGAAGAAGAAGCAAAATCCTTGGGAGTTGGAGAGGTATTGCATCCAGATGATGGGTATTTGAGTAGTCAAGAAAGATGGAAGGTCTTTTTACTGTTGTATGAAATGCTTGAGGAGTATGGCACACATTTAGTTGAAGCTGCTTGGACCCATCAGGTTGATTTCCATGCTTTAAACTTCAGTTTCAAGCATTTCTTTATTAGATTGGCAGGAAAATACTGTATATATGAGTTCCGCCATCAGTTCAATTTCCAATTTTCCAGGCATCATGATATTCTGTTTCCTACAGTTCGGCGGGTAACAGTTATAGTTATATATGCTAAGACTTCCCTTGTATCTCTCCATTTTCTTTGAAGGAAAATATTATATCACTCTATATTCTGGCTAGTTAAATGCAACCCCCTTATCTAAGCTTATAACTTTGCCTTTTTTCTATTTATACGTCTTCTTTTTTGAAAGGAAAATGAACAGGAAATGTTTTCATAAAACATTATCAATTATCAACTGGTTAATCATCTCTTTTGTAGCGATAATAAATTTTACACTTATACGTCAAAAAAGTTTATACTTCTAAAATAAATTTTAAATAAATTAGAGTTGTTCTTTCAATTTATTTTTTAGATTCATTATATACTGGCCTTATTTTGTCACGTATGTAAGAATAACCTTTTGTGTAGCACACATTTGAATGTCCTAAAAAAATAATTCAGCATATATTTTGTGCAAGTGTTTGAATAAGCAAGAAGTTAATGAAATCTCCTTAACTAATGATATTGAAAATTCTATTTTGTGAAGTTACAAATTTTATGAGCACCTTTCTATGCACATGGATGTGTTTCCTATGTCAACCTTTTAGCTTCTCAAAGTAAACGGTAATTCTGAATTCAAATTCATTAAAATATATATATATTTCATGAGTCTTAGGGAAAAGATTAGATCCTATTGAATTTATATATTATTTGCCACTGATCCTATTAAAACCGTGAAATGCATTTTTATACAGCACTGTATGCGCTCTAGTAGTCTAGTGTTATCGAAGGCATGCACCTCCCTACGCCTCATGCGCCCTGCGATGTAGGCCGGTGGGGAAGCGCCCTACATCTAATGCGGTAGTGCCTCATAAGCGAGGGTGTGAAGCGCTTCATGCAGGGCACATGCAAGGCATTGCCTTGTATATTTTGTTCCTTGACATTTTAATCGGGTCTTTGTACTTGGTAACCTATATCCCAAAAAGGAAAATAAACCCATTAAGCCTAGTTGCATGATTGAGGACCCCAAATGCTCCTCATTTACTATTTGATTTTGCTTCCAATCTTGATTTGACTTTTAATTTGGAAAAATTATGAACCTTGCTATTGTGTTGGATGTGTTAACAGTATTTATCCTGACATTTTTTATGCGAAAATTCGTATACATATTTCGTGCTTGATTAGATATCTTGAAGAATTATGAGTGTGGTGTGCGCCTCGCATCACTCAGGCGTGTGCATCGCATTGCGCCTTGCAAATGTGCGTGTAAAAGGACTTTGTGGTCAGCATTGTGCCTCATGCGTTGATAACATTAATTGTGTTCCCCAGAAGTCAAAGATTAAATTTCTAGCTCATTTCCTCAATTAACCATTTAAACACCATCTTCTCATATATATTGTGGTTACTTGGAGGTATTTGGATCCTCTTTCTTATTTCAAGGACAGTGTTCTGACTATATTTCATGCTTTTTATGCTCAATTTGAGATATTTATGAATGAACATGTAGTTTTATTTTCAAAAAATTCTCTCCTTGTCTTCTTTCATGTTTTGTATCTGCATCACCATAGTTTCAGCTATTTTAGATCTTCACCACTGGTGTAGGCAATACTTTCAGGAGAGGAATTTTAGCATTTTTTTTCTTGTATATACTTGGGCAAGCACGATAAATTATATTCTGACCATTATCTCTGGTGGTCTAGTAACCAATTAATTTTTTCTTTCAGATATCTTTGCTGTATCAGTCTTGGTCCCTGAATAATTGTATCAATGAAGTATCCCATGAGGTTTATAAAGTTCAGATGGAAACTATAGAGGGAATTTTCAGTTGGCTTGCTGTACTGTGGGAGCGTGGATTTTTTCATGAGAACCCGCAAGGTCAACCATCACTTCACTTTTTTATCTTTACCAAAATTTAGTGGATCACCAGCTTTATAGTTCTGTAATTTGCTTAGAAAGCTATTTTTGATGTTAAATAACCTTTCCAACATGCTACTGTTTCAGTGCGATGCTTAGTTATGCAATCATTTTTGAACACTGATTGGAAGGAATACGGAACCTGTGCACTAAAAGTGCCTAGAAGCTTTATCCTGGGTCCCCTCATATTCGGTCTGAATGATGTCGTGCATCACAAGGATTTTGGTTAGTTTTCTTGCTTGATGCTTTTATTTGCTATCTTTAATTAGTTTTGCGTGCTTTTCTCTGACTGATATGTTCTGGATAGGAGAACAATTTTGCTGTTTGCTTCTCATTGAGTGTAATGTTTGAAGGATCTATTTTTTTGAAGGGGCAGATACCTAGCAGAGTGTTTATAGTATCAGTATCTTGAACCACGATGTTACCTTCTCAAGGGTGTTTTTTGAGGCCAATAAACTCTATAGATTTTATCATGTCACTAATGAACTTGCAGTCTCTAGACTCGAAAAATAAGAAAATAAATAAAAGATGAAGGCAGAAAAAAGCAGAAGGAAGGAAATGAAAGAAAGAGGAAGAAGATTTGTCGTTTGATTAATAAGTTATTTTTTTTTATCTTATGGGAACTGGCTGCACGATTGAGTGGAATACTCAGTGTTCTCTTCATGCTGTCGTCATGCATTTACCCTAGTTGTAATGTGTGACACTTGGTGCACCTAGACTATTTTCTTCTCAGTATATCCTCATATTTTGATGCTGCTGTCTTGCAGTAATTGATTTACAACTATAGAAGTGGAGACTTCTAACTTACTGTACATGAATAGTTCAGAAGCATTTTTTATTAGCTTTCTGGCTTATATTGTGGCTTGATACTGTAGTAAATGCATTACCTGTGGGCCTTATCAGTTTTCTTTGTTCTAGTCTTTCCAACATAGGGAACTTTGCCAAAAGTTGAGTTATACAAAACTTCGCCAAAAGTTTTGAGTGGGCAATAGATGCTGGAAATTTTCAGTTAGTACTGTCTTTTCCTTTGTCAGATCATCTCTATTTGACTCTTGCAATTGGAATTTAGTGTTATGGTGTATTGATTTTCATCTTGGTAGATTGTCGAAAAAGAATTAACAGGGTCTTCAAGTTTTGTTTACTTGATGATAGATTAATTGGCTGAACAAACTATATCACTTCGGATTTGCTTACCAAGATATCTAATTTACAGAAGATCACGTTCAGATACGCATACTGTATTTAGATTAACTTTGTAATAGGATGATGAAGTTTAAGCCTTCCTGTTAGCTCTAAACATGGCAATAACTTCCTATACATCTACTTTTTATGGGAGAGAAATTGATTCTGTTTCCTTGATGCAGGTGTGAAGGGTGTTTATACTTCCAAAGTAATAGAAGACGCGACACATTTTTTTTATGAATACTCTTGTCAATTTTCACAAAGGTCAATCCTGTTTAACTTTTGTGTTCATTTTATTGCATTGGAATCTTTATATGTTAAATATTGGTACTTTCATGCTTGCCTCTTGAATCTTCATGCTGTTCATATCCATTATTTAATTCATAGCTTGTCACAGTTCTTGTTCTTTTTTATCTTTCTTTGCCTCTTTAATCAGTTTTTAGTATGCCTTGTATCTAAATTCTGCCTTCTTGCGTGAGCATATATTTGGTGAATTTATGCAAATAGGCAACCAACACATTGATAGTGGCATATATTACTTTTGTCTTATTGATATCAGAAGTGGCACCTTTGTAAGAAGTCAAAGGTAGCTTCAGTTAATGGTAACATGAGATAGAATCCTTGGAGATTGTTTGTACATGTAATGTAGACCAGTAAGTGCCCTGGCGAGGAAGTGACAATAAGATGGTTGATGAATGTTTTTTTTTGTTTGTTTTGTTTGGGGGAATGGGGGTGGGAGGGTGGGGAGATCAAAATGAACATGGATTAGGAAAATAGAAAAGGCTATCCTATTTGCCAGTTCAACAAAAAAAATGTTATTGAAGCAACAAAAAAGGACATCTTACTTCTCAATTTAATGACAGAGATGGACCTTAATTGAACTGAATAGAGAAAACGATTTACCTAGATTATATATAAATTACAATATAGGTTCTGTTTACTTTCCGTTATAATGTAGATTTCTTTATCTAAATATTTTTCAAAAGGATTATTGGAATAATTTGTGTTAAAGATATTTGTCACGATACTTCAATCTCTAGTTGTGCAATACACAAGTCTCCTTATTCCCTTTTATTGATTCCTTCTTCTGGTGCTATGAAATCCCATTGCTTACTTCACTTATTTCCTTCTCTAGTCATAGAATATTCCATTCACGTAGAATAAACTAGTGGAACTTATTAGGTTTGTCCTTTCATGTTGTATTGTGCCTCATCTGTGTACAATTCCTTATAACATTGGGATCTTTCTTATTATACATCCTTCGTAATCTGCAACAATTGTGCACAGTTAACTTGTTAATTGAATGGCATTAGACTACATGACCACCAAGGTATATTTCTTTCTTACAAAGTGGACTTTTGAGGATGCAAAAAACTCTCATGTCCATGTTTTCAATTGTTAGATATTTAGCACCAACTTCAGAGATTGATGTCAGGTTGTCAGCTGGAGATAATTATGTTGGTTAATCATAAAATTTGTTGTAGAAAAGTCTTCCATGATGATTATCTGATACCTGCACAGTTAACTTGTTAATTGAATGACATTAGACTACATGACCAACAAGGTATATTTCTTTCTTACAAAGTGGACTTTTGAGGATGCAAAAACTCTCATGTCCATGTTTTCAATTGTTAGATATTTAGCACCAACTTCAGAGATTGATGTCAGGTTGTCAGCTGGAGATAATTATGTTGGTTAATCATAAAATTTGTTGTAGAAAAGTTTTCCATGATGATTATCTGATACCTGTTGAATCTTAATTAATTCCAATTCAATATTTCTTTTACCCTTTTATACTTATGCATGCCAGTATGATGTGAATTTGCTGATTTCTGCAAAGGTGTGGCTTATTGGGGCTAAATTTGGTCTGATAACTTCAGATTATGCTAATAACTTTTCAATATTATCTAAGTGCACTTTATTTCTTAAAAGACCCTAAAGGGATGCTACTTTCTTGAATCAACCTTGGGAGTTTGAGATTTCTAATCCAATGCAGCCCTCTGATAAATTATGAACGTAAATAGGAGTTCAGGCCAATTCTAATAGCTTAAGGTTTACAATTAAATTGGTTCCTAGCCTCTATTCAAGGCCCATTAACTCAGGATTGCGCTTGCTTTCTCCCCAACAAGCGGTGTTTGAGAATAATTCTGGATCCTATAGACCTTTTTCTTCCTTATCTTTTTTTTTGTGTGTGTGTGTGTGGGGGGGTTCCCATTTGCAGCTTCGACATCATGGACCTGCCATCTCATTAAT
The DNA here is from genome assembly GCF_001876935.1 of Asparagus officinalis. NCBI lineage: Eukaryota > Viridiplantae > Streptophyta > Magnoliopsida > Asparagales > Asparagaceae > Asparagus > Asparagus officinalis. Next base: position 131,352,809 of record NC_033797.1, on the reverse strand, counting down.
TCTTCAGTGTTCAGTACTGGAGTGACCATGCAATTATCTCGTCGGGAGCTTCAGATCTTGTTGTTAGGATTGCATCAACCTCTTGATTATCTCGTCGGGAGCTTCAGTGTTCATCGCCATCTGTCTGGCACCCATACCTTTTCTTTGTTAACTTTGTGCGCCTAATTGGCCTCTTTGGATCTTGGTTTTGTCTGGGACTAATTCAACTTCTATATCATTATATATCACTGTCTTTTATATAACTTCCTAACCTCCCAAAAGGAACTGCATACTCTCTTAAGTAATTTTGCTTGTTTCTGATATGCATCCACTCAGATTAAGCTTAACCTAGACTTCACAGGTATTTTGTTACAATTACACATTGTGTCTGATACTAATTTTATCCCATTCAGTGAGCGTGCTGACTTTGTTTGGAGTTTAGCATCTGTTGCTAAGAAAGAGTCGTTTGGTCGAGCTGGATTAATGGCTCTTGCCTTTTGTATTGCTTCGGCTGCTTGTCAATGTGATACACAGAATGGAAGGGGAAAACATTACACCGCAAGCGAGTTCTCTGGAGAATCTAGTCAAGAAGTTACGCCAAGTAGAGCTTCAGATTTGTTGGATGCTCTAGGCTTTGTTATTGAAAGAAGTAAACAACACTTCAATCCTAATTACCGTCTTCAAGGTCTACACACCTTTATATGGATAGTTGTATCATACATTTCGAATTTATGATTTGTTGGCATACTGACTGCCTATTTTCATTTGTGATTGGGTTCAGTATCTGAGCAGGTAATAAAGGCTGCAGCTTCATTAATAAACATCAATTATGTATCACTTGAGCTGTTTCTGCATTTTCTATCTGCAGTTCCACGAGAATTTACTGATTGTGGAGGTAAGTAATACTGTAGGCCTCAGAAGCTATATTTCTTTACTCTTTGATTAGTATTCAAGACTATCTTTTAGATTTGTGCTAATATGCTGGCTGATTTATGGCCATCACTTCATTCTGTTCAGAAGAATATAGTACATGTATGGCTTTAATTAAGCATAATCTACTAGCTTTTTTCTTACCTGGTAAATACTGGTAGTTGTGTCACATGGTCACACCACTATCACATGATGATGGCTATACACAGATTAAGTGGGCAATGATGATTATGATAGCCATCCCACAGCCTGGTTACACGTGATTAGGAGACTGGAGAATAATGATCAATTTTGTGACTATTGAATTGTCGTGGTTGCCAAAATCAGCTATATGTTCTCATTTAGTAATTTGTTGAACTTGTCCTGTTTTATGTTACTATGATGTGTCGGTCTATCTGATTTCGCATCGTTAACGGTATAATAGAATTCACTGGGTAGAATATGATGTTTTTGAATAATTACAAAGATCAGCTTGATGTCAACTGCTTTGTTTTTTTCTCATTTTTTAAGTTATATGCTAATTTTTGTAAGGAAGGTTACAGATTTGACGCTGTATTTGTATCAGTAGCATTGTCTAGTATGGTTTATTGGCAGTTTTTCCTGAACATGTGGTTTCTTTTTCCATCCAAATCTTTATTTAAAAAATGTCATTAATAGTTTCTGAAAAATAAGGGTTTTTAAGATGCATAAAAAAAATATCTCACTTTTTTTTGCATATTTCCAAATTTGATCATGTATTGTTGATGTAGTTTGCAAGTATACGGTGTCATCACTTCACAGTTAATGAAAACTGAATTAATGATCACATTGATAAAATGAAACATTAGTTATAATGGGTTTTGTGGTTTATTAAAAGCGTACATACCCTAGCAAACATAACCCTTTAATTTTCACACTTCATTTTCAGATTTAATGAAAGCAATACAGTTTTACTGGTACTGCAATGGTGTTGAGATAGTTAGACTAATAATAGTTTTATCATCTACATTGCCAATGTTAAGGGAAGTGCTTTTATTTCATAAAAATCATTAGTTTAAAATTTATGGATCATTAGTGGATAACTAGGTAGCATGGGTATGGGTGCGGACACGAACACGGACACGGAGATGGACACGGGACATGGCAAATTTATAAAATGTAGAATACAGGGACACAACTATATATGTGTGTGTGCGTGTGTGTATAGATCTAATATTGAATTAAAATACCTATAACATTTGTATGTTTCTTCTATTATCTCTGCCAATTAAGAATCAAGTTAAATCAAACTAAGAGTGAAGTTTTAACAACAAAAGTCGCATGAGATAATGCGGTATGTATTTTTCAAATATTTAAGCAATGGCTTTTAGTTTTCGGGTTAAAAAGCCAATTGGTTTTGAACCATGTATTACCATTGAAACTAGTTTAGGGTATAATTAATGAGAAAATCGGGTTTTGCTTTGAACAACATGTGTCTGTGGCGTGTCACGGGCATGACACTCAAAACGCCGTATCCGAGTAACCTAGGTGGATAAAGAGACATTTCAAAATAAAATACTTCAAACACAATAGATGGTAGCATAAGGTACACAAAGAAGCTTGAAATATTATTTCTGAAAACATGGCTATATTTTCTAAATCCCAAAAAATAAAAAAATAAACAATTATTTTTTTCATGCATTTATCCCTTTTTTTGTTCTTTTTAGGCTTTTGTTTCTATGGTTATTTTACTATGATTTTAATTTTGTTCATAAAGAACTATCAAACTTTATTTCAAGAAATAAATTTGAGTAGGGTCTTGAGGAAATTGAATAAGTTGCTTTGAAACAACAAATCATGAAGTCTATTCTACATACCTCCTGGAACCAATAATTAGAGAAGGTTACACATCACAAAATTCAAAATCCTACCAGAAAATCATGGTATGTATCAATTTCAACTGAGTTTTAAATCCTTGAAATAGAGTGCCCAATTATGTAGAAAATGGAAAATTTCTTTTAATTGTGTTGACCATCTTTGCTAACTTGTAGCACTTTGTTGGTCAGCTTAGAACTGTAGAATAGGAGTATGCCAATGATGCACTCCTTTACATTACAAATTACTCGGAAAATGTTTTTTCCTGGGCGTTTGTATATTTTTTGGCTGGTTCTTCAGTTGTTATTGATTATACTTTTTACTAGGTCAATTGCGAGAATTGGTGCTATGTTGGCTTACTCAGAGGAATGAAGGGTCCATCCTTGGTTCCTTCAATGTTGAAGATCTTACTGTGAAGAATCTTGTTAGTTTTCCTATGAGCTTCCTAAAGCAGAAATATTCTCCCAAGGAACCATTATCTTTTGACGATGAGGATTTGGACGCATGGAAAATTGAAGCTCAAAGGTGGGCGAGGGTGCTTTTCCTCATACTTGAAGAGGCCCAAGCTTTTGAACCTATATTAATGGTATGAGTTCATTCCATTTATTATTACTGCAAAAAATCAGTTTTTACCTTTTCCATGACAATTGTGATTTCTTCTATTTTATATTTATTATCGTTCGAGTCTTTTGTATATGTGAGAGAATGTTTCCATGATCATGCTCTGATTCCTGTTATTATGTTCTCTAGTAAGATTCCTTGCGCTAGTCTACATAAGCTTCTCTGATATATTTCATTTACTGCATGAAGAAGTGTTGAATTCTAAAGATTATACCTAGTCCTTTTTGGGATCTTTTTTTTTATTTATATAGCTGACTTGTTGGTAACTTTAGCATGTATTATTTCTAAGCGTGGCACAGTTTAACCATTGTCATGAAGAAATGGAGTGATTGTTGATGATCATGTGAGAGAATGTTTCCATGATCATGCTCTGATTCCTGTTATTATGTTCTCTAGTAAGATTTCTTGCGCTGGTCTACATAAGCTTTTCTGATATATCTCATTTACTGCGTGAAAAAGTGTTGAATTCTAAAGATTATACCCGGTCCTTTTTGGGATATTTTTTTATTTATATACCTGACTTGTTGGTAACTTTGGCCTGTATTATTTCTAAGCGTGGCACAGTTTAACCATTGTCATGAAGATATGGAGTGATTGTTGATGATAGAAGCGAGAAAACTTGGATGAAGTCATGTTGGACAATGTTTTAAATGTCGGCCGCCGTGTCGGACATGTCGAAGTTGACATGTTGGATTTAGGGGTCAACTGACACGATATGAAACTTTTTAATGCATATTGCGTTTTTGAGGATTCATGTTGGATATATCGGGGGACAATATTAGATATGTCGGCGGATATATTTGGGGACATGTCAACTATGTCGGCCGATTTTTTAATTAAATAAATTAGCTGTTTTTTGTTATGTTTATCTAATCAGGTTTGAGTTTAAATTTCTGATTATCTTAATATTGCTTCCAAAGACAAAATGCCATCAGTTAGGGGAAATGGAAAAAAAGACCGAAGTTATTTCCGCGCTCCTCTCTTTCCTTCGACACCTCATCGATCTCTTCTCCAAATTGTTCATTCCATATCAATATTGAGTGATCTTTTCTCTCCTTAGCTACCAACATCGGACTTCTCGTTTCTCATCTCTTTTCTTCAACATCAATCCTAAGCATCATAAGTTATTTATTTTTTATATATTTAGACTATAAATTTTATTAAGTATGTTTAGATTTCATTTATGATATTTATATTACACATGCACACCATCAGATATGACAATCTGATATTTTTTTCATATCCCTCGACATATCCGCGATTTTCGCTATCCAACAATGAATTTTAGCTGTTCGACATGAACCCAACATTCGACACTTAAAACCTTGTGTTGGAGAGCAGAGAATCTCAATGTACTTACCCATGCAACATGCACGCATGCACGCACAACACAAAAACAAACACTAACAAAGAAAAAGAGTATATATATGATTGGTCTAAGCATATGAATCTTGATTCCCTGAAAGATTGAGATACTTTTAAACCATACAAAACATACACACACACGTACATGTATGTACACATATATGTATCTATATGTATATGTACATACATGTACATGTACATATATATCTTATGTTATATATAATACATATATGTACACATACATATATGTATGTATGTACATGTACACATATGTACATACGTATATGTATGTATATGTACATATATATCCTATGTTATATATACATATATGTACATATACATACATATATGTATATATATATACATACATATATATCCTATGTTTTTTTTTTTTTTTTTGAGAATAAGGATGGAATACCCCAAAGGGATTCCAGCCAGCTAAATTAAAAGATAAAGTGGTTGTTACAAAAAGCCCATACTCCCAACCAAGAGTATGCGCTAGAGTTCAAAAGAGGGTACTACAAATAGTATACCCCTACCCCCCGTAAACAACTGAAAAACGGACATAACCTCCCCCAAAAAACTGATATAACAAGTTTGTCAGAAGAACCAAAAAAACAAAACAGAAGAACAGAGCTTCTATCCAACAAAACCAAGAGCAACTCCAGTGAATATGAACAGATCATTCCAATTGAATCACTGTAGCCGTGTCCTTGCTCCCAAAATCAACACCTTTAGTAGCAGCAGCTCTTTTTCTTCTTCTTGCTTGTAATCTGGCGGCACGAGCAGAGATCCCCTCAGATCCTAGCCAAAATGTTGAGAAAGTTACAATTTTGTTCAAGAGGGTAAGAGAGCTCTTCTTCTTATCAGAAAATATTCTGTCATTACGCTCCTGCCAAAGACACCATATAAGAGAGCAAATGAAAACTCTTCTCTTCAAATTAGAGTCTCCCTTGTATCCACTAGTCCACTGTATCCAAACTTCTTTCACAGAAGACAAACTAAAATCTTTGTCAGTATTCAACTTGAATTGAAGTGATCTCCAAATAGAGTACACAAACTCACATTTCAGGAACAAATGAGAATGATCTTCATCTGATTTAGTACACAAACAACATGTTCTCTGCAAGATAATTCCCTTTTTAGCTAAAATATCTGTAGTATTCAAACCATTTCTTAGAGCCAGCCAAACAACAAATTTGACCTTTAAAGGAATAGTAAGCTCCCATAAGTTTGAACAATCAAATCTTAGACCCCCATCAATAAGGAAGTGATAAAAAGACTTCACTGAAAAAAATTTATTAGCTTCCCATAACCATTCTCTTTTGTCTTCATAATCATTAAAAGAAACAGAATTAATGATGTTCAACATATTGAAATACTGAAACACCAAGTCTCCAGTTAACTGGATTCTAAAATGTATCTCCCATCTCCAAATACTATTCTCCTTAAATCTCAAACTACTAATGAAAGCAGAAGGTGATGAAGAGAGGGAAAATAAGGATGGAAACATAGAAGCAAGGGTAGAAGATCCTACCCATTTATCTAACCAAAATAAAGTTTGGTCCCCATTCCCTACCACAACCTGTGAACTGCACAAAAAACAGTCAGTAACATTAAAAAGATTTTTCCAGAAATGAGATAAATTCGATCTATCAGCTTTTAAAAACCAAGCCCAAGGTCTTTTTTCAAAATGACAATGACCACTAACTTGCTTCCACAGACTATCTTTCCCATCCAACCATTTCCAGAGCCATTTACCCAAAAGGGCTTTATTCATAATTTTTAAATTCTTAATACCCAGACCTCCACAGAATTTTGGTTTACAAATTTCTTCCCATTTAACCAAATTTGAGCAACTCTTAAAATCAGAAGATCCAGTCCATAAAAATCTCCTTCTCATTTTATCAATTTTATCAATCACCCAAGATGGAAATAAAAAGAAAGATAGCCAAAAAATTGGCATAGATGAAAGGACAGAATTAACCAGCACCAATCTGCCTCCTCTTGATAAGGATTTTCCTTTCCATAAAGATAATCTTTTCTCTATTTTATTGGTTAAAGGAAACCAATCTTCTTTTTTTAGCCTTCCAGGTCTTAAAGGGATCCCTAGGTAAGTAATAGGAAACTTACCACTTTTGCAATTCATCATAGTAGCTAACTCATGTTGTAAAGATTCATTATTTTCCAGAGCAATTAAAGTACTCTTACTAAAACTGATTTGTAAACCAGAAGCAAGCTCAAAACAATAAAGGATCAATTTCAAAACTGTCAGGTGCATTCTATCATTTTTACAAAAAATCAACGTATCATCTGCATATTGTAAACAATGAACCTTATGAACCAAATTAGGAGGACCTAATCCCTCTATAAGGTGTGCATCTACAGCAAGATTTAACATTTTTGTAAAGGAATCTGCTGCTAAAACAAAGAGAAGGGGTGATAAAGGATCTCCTTGACGGACTCCTCTTTTAGACATAATCCAACTCCCTGTCTTACCATTTATGTTTAAAGCAGACATACCATTATTCAAACATAACTTTATCCAATTGATCCATCTAATACCAAAACCTTTGGCTTTCAAGACTTCCAGAATAAAATTCCAATCAAGCATGTCATAAGCTTTCACAAAATCTAGCTTTAACAGAATCCCTCCTTTTTTTTTATTATAAAAACAGTCATTAATGATTTCCTGGGCTACAGCCACTCCATCTAGGAGAAATCTGTTTTTAATAAAGCCAGATTGCACAGAATCAATAAGCATCTCAAGCTTTGAATTCAGTCTGTTAGTAAGAACTTTGGTGATTACTTTATAAATCACATTAAGAAGACTAATAGGTCTGAAATCATTGACAGTATAAGACTCACTTTTTTTAGGAATAAGAACAATATGAGCATAGTTAATTCTGTTAATTTCAAGTCTACCTTCATAAAATTCCTCAAACAACAACATAATATCATCTTTCACAGTGTCCCAAAACACTTGATAAAATAATGCAGTAAAACCATCAGGACCAGGGGATTTATCCCCATTCATGTCAAAAATAGCTTTATGAACTTCTTCCACTGTAAAAGGATGTTCAATATCATTAGAACCCCAGTCAGAAAAAGGGAAGAGTTTATGCCAATCAAGTTGACATCTATTAGAAACATTTTGACCATAAATCTGACTATAATGGTTAAAGAAAACCTGAGCAATACCTTCCTCAGAACTAATTTCCACATCGTTAAAAGTAATAGCTGGGATCAAATTACTTCTTTTTCTCCCATTGGCAATTTTATGAAAATATGCAGTGTTCTGATCCCCCTCCTTAAGCCAGTGAGCTTTAGCCCTTTGTTTCCACATTTGTTCTTCTTGAAATAAAATTTCATTCAATTGAGTAGAGATATCATCTTTTTTTAATAATTCATCATCTGTTAAATCTCTGTCTTCCTCTAACACCTCCCATTTCATGAGCTCTTCTAACAAATCTTTTTTCTTCTGCCTAACACTATAGAAATTTAAATGAACCCACTGTTTAATGCACTTTCTCAAAAATCTCAATTTGCCAACTAAATTTTTGGCAGCAGATGTGGATGAAGGAGCACAACTCCACCATAAAGGAACACTCTTAATAAAATCATCAGATTGTAACCAAATCTTCTCAAATCTGAATTTATATGCAAAGTGTTGATTATCCCCACAGTCAAAACTGATGGGGGCATGATCAGATAATTGGCTACATAAGCCTTGTTGTTTTGAAAAGGGGAAAACATCCTCCCACTCAGAGTTGAAAAAAACTCTATCAAGCCTAGCCATAGATGGGAATCTTCTTTTATTTGACCAAGTAAATTTTCTACCATGTAATGGGCTATCAATCAACTCTAAATCATTGAGAACATCATTAAAGATTTCCATTTCCTTTCTATAAATGCTTTTACCTTTTCTATCATTAGGATTAGAGGTAACATTAAAATCCCCTACTACAACCCAAGGACCAGGAAAATTATCTTTAACAGATTTGAGTTCCTGCCAAAAAAGATATCTCTCACTATTACAATGTGGCCCATAGACTGAAGAAACAGTCCAAACAAATTCATTTTTTTTGTTTTGTAAAACCACTGATAAAACATATTTGCCAGGATTCTCTTGTAAACTCTTCCATTTGATGGTATTCCATCCAACCAAAATTCCACCAGAAGTCCCCTCCGCAGGCACACAAGCCCAATCAAACATATTACCCCCTAAACTTTTAAGAACATTATCAGTAATACAATTCAACTTAGTCTCCTGTAAACAAATAATCTCAAATTTGTTTAAAAGACAAAAATCCTTCACCCCAAATCTTTTAGTACTCAATCCTAAACCTCTCACATTCCATGTAATCAACATATCAAACAATTAATCTCTCCCACTGGAAATAAATCCAGATCCTACCCATTGGTAGCTCTCTCAACCTCCATTTGCCTAACTTTTTTTAAAGGATCAAAATCCTCTTGAGGCTCAAGAACAATGGCACATTTAGAGGCAAACTTTTGCAATTGATTATTAGAGCAATTATCAAACAAAATAGGAACAAAAGAAGAACCCAATGAAGAAATTTTATCACCTGGACCACTGGTAGAACCTCCATCATAGTTCTTAGCAATCCTTGATGTAGCTCTGGCCAATGCTGTCATGGGTTCAAGATCAACAAATCTGGAACATCTTCTAACAAAAGATACTTTAGGAAGTGAGTCCTCAGGGGGCAGAGAATTCAAAGGTTGAATCATGGGGATTTCATCTTCTTTCTCTGCATTATCTTCAAAAGATTCTGGAAGAAGGGAAATAGGCCAATTAATTATGTCATGATCTTCATTTAAAATGAGAGCTTTGCCTTTATCTTCAACAATTTTTTCCTCCCCATCAACCCCAGTGAATTCCTCTTTAAAAACACCATCCTGATTCTCAAAATTGTGTGTAAAATCCTCAGAACTGTTCTCTTGTTCACAAAAATCTGCATCTAAAAACATCAATTCTTCCTTATCTGGGAGTTGCTCTTCACCACCTAAATCATCATGCTTATGAGTAAAAACATCAAATCTATTCTCTTGTTGATAAGAATCTACATTCACAGCCAGCACTTCTGCTTTTTCTGTATTTTGCTCTTCATCACCCAATTGAGTCTTATTAGTTACCCAAGGTTCCCAAATAGTTTTTTGTTTTTGATAGAAATTCTTAGCATCTGTCCAGAGCCTGGCAGCAGGAGAACCCCATGGAGAATCTCTCAAATCTTGTCTAACAGTCCAGGATGTATTAGTAGACTCAATATGAGAAGAAGAGCCAGATCCACTGTTATTTCTTCCCTTAAACCATTTGTCATTATATGAGCTCTGAAAAGTGTCTTCCACTTGGTCCACCTTTTGTTTTTTCTTATCACCTTCACTAAAATCACCAATGACAGACATAATAGCTATGTCCACATTATATTGATTTTTTCCCACAAATATTTTTAGCATTTTAGGAATGTCTATATACTCCAAGCATTTCACCAATATAACTGCATCAACAAACTCTGTACAAGCACTTGTAAGAGAGTCAAGTTCCACTAGATCTGCAAAAGGTTTGACCATTAACTCAAAAGATTCCTTATTCCACAAATGTGGAGGAACATTCTTCAATTTAATCCAGACACAGGAGTTTCTTTTTTCCACAACATTTCCTTCCCATGCACTCCACCTCCTGAATTTAATCTTGCATGATCTAAGAGCAATAATTCCCATCTTAATTAGATCTTCCATTTGTTTCCACGGGACACATTTAAATATATTTAAATATCCTAAATAATAAGAAAATTCATAAAAAATCTAAAAATTCTACAAATGCATACTTAATGCCTAAACATGAAATAGATGTGTACTAATTACATAATATTAACAAAGTACTATAATTATAAAGATTAAAGAATGAAAAAATTTACCTGTTTATCCAAAAGACCGTTATTTGTCCCATTTCTTCAACTTTCAATCCTCTAATATAAAAATGCTCAGCAATAAAAAAACATTGATTAGTAACATCATCATTATATTAACTACTAGAAATTTGACATAAAAATAAAAATATTCAAGTATAGATAAATAACAATATAAGTACTAGAACTTTACAAAATTAAATTTTATCAACATATTATCTCATTTATCAATTATCAATAAATCATAACTAAAGAGATAGACTATTAAATATTAATTAATGAATAATTGAAACAAATAGCACTGTGTTTTTTCCTTCTTCATTTGTTACCTGCGTAAATACGTACTCAGAAACAGTGCTTTAATCCCTATTTGATTTGATTTTAACTGTTATCATCTTACATCTTCACTAGTCCATTTACAGTTGGAAATTGTAGTGCTTTAGAACTGCTTGTTGAGAAGTTATTGAGCTAAATTAGCTAGTGCAAAAGAGAGAAAGTGTCGTCTATTTTTACTCCGGTCTACGGATCTTTAGTTTAAAAAATTTAAAACTTACTAAATCACTTGAATTTTGCATAAATTCAGAGTCAAGATTTGTGGGCGTTCTTTCTTGAATGAAATAATCATAAATCAACTAAATATTACCTTTTTTTGTTCTCTCTGTTGCAGACGAAGCCCAGCAGAGAGGAAGGTGACCGGAGGCGACGCAACGTTGACCGGAGAGAGAGGAAGGTAAGATCGTGAGTGAGAGAGAGAGATGTGTCGACCGGAGGCGCTGCTGGTGCCGGATATGGCGTCGATCGGAGGCGTGTTGACCGGAGGCGTGTTGATCGGAGGCGACGTTGACCGGAGTTGGCGCTGGAAGGAGTCGCCGGAGGAGTGAAAGCATCGGAGTGAAGGAAGAGTAGGCGGCTAGGGCAAACGAGTCTGGATTTGGGAATATCGAAGAGATGCGGTTTTATATAACATGTTCGGGTCGGGTTCGCGGTGAAATATCCGCGAGATTAAATGTTATCATTAGCGGGTTTTAGCGCTTTTAAGCGCTTTTAGCCGCTAAAACCCGCGTTTATCGCGCGTTTCGAGCACATAGCGCCTTTTTCCGTTAATCTCCCCCGCGATACAAGGTTACTAATAGCGGATTACGTCACGTCGCGGTACCGCTAAGGCTATTTGGAGCTATTGCGGCAAATAGCGCATAGTCAAATAGCGGTCAAATATAAATATATTTAAATATTCTAAATAATAGGAAAAATCATATAAAAATCTAAAAATTCTACAAATGCATACTTGATGCCTAAACATAAAATAGATGTGTAATAATTACATAATATTAACAAAGTACTATAATTATAAAGAATAAAAAAACGTTCATGTTTATCAAAAAGACCGTTATTTGTCCCATTTCTTCAACTTTCAAGTCTACTATAAAAATGCTCAACAATAAAAAAGCATTGATTAGTAGCACCATCATTATATTAACTACTAGAAATCACTGTTATAAATAGCGGTAAATAGCCCCGTAATAGCGGCGCTAATAGCGTTAGCGATTCCTTCCCGCGACGCTATCGCCCGCTACGCTATCACGCAATAACAGTGGCATATTAAGGAATATGTCTATTCGCAAAAGCGGTCAATAGTGTGTCATAACGGTAAATAGTGAGCGATTGCATTCGGAATTTGTTTTTTCATTGCTATTTAAAAGCGGTTTGAGGCTTATTTTTTTAAAATTAAACTCAACCCTTGACCATTACATTCCGTCGTCTCCTGTGATTTTCAGCATACTCCCGCCACCTCTCATAGCCTCTGGCATCTATCTTGATACTTCTTCTCATTTTCTTCACCGTGAGCTCCTCTTAGGGCGGTCCTGTCACCACTAAGCTCTTCTTCTCGAAGACGACTTTTTGACTCCTCCAGTCATCTTCGATATTACGTGATGATTACATGTCTATTTCATGTTTAGGATCTCTTTAAATCATCCAATATGTACTTTTAGATTTCTTGGATTTTTTTTAATTTTTTTTAGTATTTATACATATCTAAATTAGATCGCTATTTGATTTTATGTTTTTTACCGCTATTTTTCCGCAATAGCCCGAAATAGCCTTAACGATGCCTCACCACTACGCGACGCTATCCGCTATCGATAACCTTGCTAGAAATTTGACTTAAAAAATAAAATATTCAAGTATAGATAAATGACTAAATAAGCAAAGCAAGATAATATCATGTAGATAATAACAGTCTATAGATACTAAGCAAGCAATAAAGATCAAACTCCAAACACATGACATGTCCAAACTCAAAACTCAAAAGTCTAAATTAAAGCAAAATAAAACCTAGAAGTCTCAAAAGTGAAGTGACTAAAGTCTGAATTCGAGCAATGACTCATCCTCATTCATCATCCTCATCATCAGCAGTGTCAAGTAGCAAAATCTCATCTCTCAAAGCATCCTCATCGTTATCATCATCGTCAAGTTGGATATCCTCCTCATCTGAGTCTGAGTCCTCACTTCTCAATAGGTCACTCCTCATCGTCCTCCGAATCTACCTCTTCATGAGCTCTTGAACTAGAAGCCCTATTTGCCCTCATTGCGGTCCTCCTCGGCTGCAAGAACTCGTCTGTTCTAGCTGCTTTGGAGATAACTCCAAGTGGAATGTCAGTCCCTGGATAATAATCTTCTTCCTCCTCAGAGTTATATTTATCCACCACCCATGAAGAAGTGTGACGACCGTCTTTAGCAAGTAGGATGTCTCTCTTCTTTCCATCCTTTCTTGTTGTATCCATCTTAGTTCTGATCCACAAATTGAATTACACATAATAAACTAGATCGCTTAATCTCTTGCTATCGAGCCTATTTCTTTTCTTTGTGTGTATTTGCATTCAAACATAAAAATATAATTTCTTTCAAATTATCATTTTTTCATTTATTGTTCAATGACTTCAAATTCAATCTCATTTTTTTAATATGAACAATTGAATTTGAAAATTAAAACAATGTAGCGAGTGATTACCCCTTCAAATCAACTCCAGTTCCTTTCACATTTAGAGGAGCTACCTGTCAATCTTAATATCCTAAGAGCCATCATTTGCATGTAAGGCATGTCTCCACCAAATGTGCCCCGCCAATGAGCTGTTTGAAGAGGGTAAAGCAAATTAATCAATTGATTCAATCTCAAAACTAGCAAATATATATCAAAATATAAGTCAATACCTGGATTACGGTCCTCAGCAATTCTCTTCACTACTCTCTGTGCTCTTGGCTTTCCATAGATGAAAGCATCATGGTCCCTATACTTCAACATCTTAGTGGAGTAGATAGTATCAACGATAGCCTCATCAATAGTATCTTCATTCCTAAACAATAGCTTAGCACAATCAAGACCTGCTTGCTTAGCTTCTGCACTCTTCTTAGCCACATCTTCCGCATAATAGAAAAGACGATTTAGGAACCATGCAGCTAGGTGAAGAGGACTATCAAGCCTATTCTTAACATGCCTCTTTATAATGGATATAATAGGCATATAGTTCTCTGTCTTCCAAGCAGCCATGATTTTCCTCTTCACTATTTGAAGCTCTCTAATAATAAATCCCATTGAGGGACAAATATCTAAATCGACCATGCGAAAAAATTTGAAAAGAGGCGTGAAGACCTTTAAGTAACTCCTCACACCTCTAGAAGGTTCTCGATATCACCGTAGCATTTGCTGTAAGAGATTTCTTTTTTGCACCCCCAACAAGTTTCAAACTCGTAAACTCATTTGAATTAAACATAGCCATCAGTGCATCCTTCTTCTCCAATAAACTCCCTAGTGTGAGGAATGGATAGCAAATCTAGTGATGTCCGGCCTGACAATGTCCTTCCTCGTGCACTTACGCATAAGTGCCAAAGTCATGGTGTGCCTATAGATAAAAACAGTCGATGCCCTTGCCTTCTCAATTATATTATTAAATTTTGTCAATTTTCCAATGTCCTGCAACATGAGATTGGTTATGTGCACCGCACAAGAACAAAAGATTCTCGACCTCTCACTTTTTAGCTTCTCATTTGCAGTCATGTTCACCGAGTGATTATCAGTGACAACTTGTACAACATAGTCTGCCCTTATCTCCTGGATGCACTGATCAACCCACTTAAAAATAAAATCACCGGTATGAGATTCAGCAGACTCTATCGAGTTGTAGAAGATAACTCCAGCACTAGAATGAATGCACATGTTCATAACACATCTATGTTCTCGATCAGTCCACGAATCTGTCATCAATGTGTAGCCAGTAGTCTCCCAAAGCTTCTTATGTGGCTCCAAACCAACTGAAGTACAAGATACTTCCTTCTTCAACAAAGGATCCCTCAACTGATACATCGCCAGTCCCATATAACCTGGACCACACTGGACCAAACTAGCCAATAGCTTCACACATATTATTAAAAGAAAGGAGCATCAATGCATGAAATGGAATTCCTACTTCACAAGTCCAAAGAGAGACCTATTCGTGGACCAACTCCTTTCTTCTTTTGTGCTTAGCTGCATCAACTGTTATTTGCTTCATAGTCGGAGATGATGTAGGCTCCTCTGGCAAGAATGTTGCAAATTGACGGATAGCTCCAAATTCACGAGGCCTCTTGTTTTCAATCTGAGTGATCTCTTCCGCATTCTCAATTCTGAAACTAGAAATATCGACCTCTTGTCTATGCTCGATCTCATATCTTATCTTGTTTGACTTCCTGATTTCTTATCCTTACTTTCAGCCATTGTTGCTTTTACCCTTGCTATAATGTCAGGCGTCACTTTCTTGCATGGTTTTGTATTCCCCTGGCTATTAGTTAAGTGCTCTTTATGGCGGGAAATATCACAAGTGGATTCATGTCCTCACAGAGTGCACTTGATCTAATTCTTCTTAGGCCATTCTGGATAAATTGCCCAATCCCATCCAATATCATCTGAAGGACGTGGATGTGGGTGTTGAACCGAAGCTCGAGCCTCGAAAGCCAGATTTGGTTGGTTCTGGGAGCTACCCGACTCTTGATTTTGAGAACTCATCAATGGATTAGATGCTGTAGAGGACAATTCCATGTAATGGTTGAAATTATGCATATTCAATGAACAAGAACAAATAACAATATAAGTGCTAGAACTTTATAATATTATCCTTTATCAACATATTATATCAATATCAATAAATCATAACTAAAGAGATGGACTATTAAATATTAATTAATGAATAATTGAAACAAATTGCACTGTAGATTCTAAAAGTGTATATATTGTCAATCCTTTGCAATTTGCATACATTTATGGCATAATACAATTAGAATTGACTAATTTCTCCATATTTTCATTTCATTAAATAGTGTTTGTTGCATGTTACTGTTCTAATTTCATTTGTGCAGAAAAGCAAATTTAGCATGTAAACTGTAATTGTAAATGAATAATTGAATAATCATAATTATGAGTTCGAGTACAATCGTCATCTGCTAAGTGCTAACTGTTATAAGTTACTATAGGTAAAATTTAAAGTAGTAAATTACAAGAAATTTACAACTAACAAGCGTTTGATTTCAAAAATCAAATTATTACCTTTTTCTCTCTGTTGCAGACGAAGCCCAACAGAGATGGAGATGTTGCTGTTGTTGGTCGCTGGAGGGATGTTTTGGTGTTGCCGGAGGGAAGTTCTAGTGTTGCCGGAGGAAGTGAGAGAGAGAGAGAAAGGTGAGACTGTGTGAGAGAGAGATGGGCTAGACCGGAAGGTGTTGCTGGCTTGATCGGAGGTGCTGCTGGTGTGGGAGATGGCGTTGATCGGAGGCGTGTTGACCAGAGGCGGCGTTGATCGGAGGCGTGTTGACCAGAGGCGGCGTTGACCGGAGACGGAGGCGTGTTGACCAGAGGCGGCGTTGATCGGAGGCGTGTTGACCAGAGGCGGCGTTGACCGGAGATGGTGCTGAAAGTCGTCACCGGAGGACATGAAAGAGAGGCACAAGAGGGAGAGCAGGCGGCTAGGGCACAATCGGGAATCAGAGAGAGAGATGGGTTTATGTTTAATGGGTTCAGGTCGGGTTCGGGGAGGGATTTAAGAAGTTACTATAGTCGTTTTTAGCGCTTTTAAGTGCTATAACCCGCTATTTCGCGCTACAGACCGCTTTTCGAGCAAAAGGCGAGTTTCTCCACTAAAACATCCTGTTATCCCCTTTATCGGCGCTGTGAAGCACCGCGACCGCGATTAGTGGTGCTATAGCGGCACGATTTGCCGCTTTTTACAACACTGGCTATACACACATATCCTATGTTACTAGTTGGATTGCATGTGCAATGCTCGTGAAATTTTTTTAATGTTATTTTAAATTATAATTTTATTTAGGGAAAGGTTTGATATAAATTTATTGAATGTAAACAATATAGCCAACATATGAACAGAAGCTAAAAATTCACAACGTTTGAATAATAAAATTATATTTAGGGATCAATTATGCGATAGTACAATGGTCGTATCTACAAGGTGATTGATTAGTGTCATCAACTACTTCATCAAAGCTGTAGAATTCTTTTCTTTCTCCTAGAAACTTTTTTGTTAGTCTATCATTTAACGTGTCAACATATTCATTTTTTGTTGTAAGGATATCTCTATCTTTTATATAGTCAATAGACTTGAAATTCTCATCCAAAGATGGAAAAATTAAATTTATTAGAGAATCTTTCGGTAGGTCATCACCTTGATTCTTGATCAACATTGCATTAGGTAGTTTTATTAGGTCCTGGGCCAATGTTGGTTCGTCTTCGTTCCCAATCCTAAGAAGAAATTCATTGGAAGTTGCGTCTGATTTTGCTCTCATATTTTTTAAAAGTTATAGTTTTGTCATTTTGCTCCACAAATGTGAGCTTACTAAACTTTCTTTGATAGTTTGTGATCTTGTTGAGCAAGGCACCACAGGTAAAACTTGTCTGAAATCGCTAACAAATACAAATACTTTTCCGCCAAATTGTTCATCTTGATCCATTAAATCTCATCTTGATTCATTAAATCTCTTATGAATCAATCTCTTAGTGTTCTATCAAACGTTTCAATTGCAACACGTTTAGCCATAGGAGACTCATCCTAAATTATTAGCCGAGATATTCGCATGCGTTTTGATATCCCATCTTGCTTTGATATGCCACATATATATGAATTTGTTGGGATTTTGATCTTAAATCTGGAGTGTGCTGTTTTTCCGCCAGACATTATTACAACTGCAACGCTTGATGTCGCTGTAGCAAGAGCTATCATACATTGTGATCTTACTGTGGCAAGTAGAGCATGGTATACATGTCTTCTCAGTTCCTCCAGGACCGTCAATAAAGAAAACTCCTTTTTTATTTGCTTCAACTCGTGTTAATATTGTAGCGTATGTAGTATGTTGTTCAGAGTTGAGTTTTATCACAACATTTAGATCTTCAGTTGGGATTTGTACATCTAGTTCTTCTTTTATTTCTCTTGGGTATGAACTTTCCTCTGTAATGGATTTTGTTTGTAAAGGTGACAAATCAAAAATTTGAATATCCTTTCCTATGCTTTCTAAGTAGAAGTTAATATTAAGAAGAATATCATTTATTGCTGAAGCTCTGGTAGCATGTGGTTTCCTTGAGAAGTCTTCAGATAGTGATTCAAGATATTGATCCTATAAATGATTAACATCTGTGGGCTCACAATGAACTAATATAGTTGCAAACAAACAACAAAGTGCTGTTGGCATTTGGAAGACGATAGCTTCATCTAAGCACTCTCTTATGCTATCATCAGATTTTAAAAGACCTAATTTCTGGGCTGATTACTTGAAAGATTTGCAATGAATACCATTTACCGTCAGTAGATCCTCAAATAATGTCGGACACCTGACGTGGATAAGCAATAGTCTTAAGTAATATCTCTCTCATTCAATTGGGTTATCCCCGTTTATACGGCTTATCACCTGTTTCTGTTTTCTTGGACTCCCTTGATTTTGATGTTGAATCCCAAACGTAATATTCATGAAATTCTACATATAACTCCTTTTCGTGCTTCTTTTCAGGTTTCATCTTGTTACCTTCTTTAATTTTTATACACAGTAAAAAATTCTGTAAGCATTGTTTTGGAGACATATTCAAAGTGAATCAATTTCGATAGGTCTTGATGTTTCCAATAAGAAACATATTGCTGATTTGGCTTGTGCAGCTGTAAGTTAATGACGGATGGGAATATCTCATTAAGATGAAATCATATATTCTCCAGAAAGCTTCCTAAGCTAATACCCATCTTGCTTCTTGGAAATTTTTGATTTCATCCACAACATTTTCTCCTTCATTATACTCAATTTTTACTGTCACTCTATCATGACCTTTATATATGTACTTATAAAGGTATTTCACTGCTTTAATGCTTGAGCATATTTCAACATTGATGTGGCAGTTATAATGTGTTAGCAAATATGGATTGTAAGGTACCATCCATTGATTATTAAGGATTTTGTTTCGAACCAACATTGTTCTGTTATTTTTGTTCCTTTTATAAATTGGGTAAGCATCTTTCGCTTGTACTGATTTTGGACTAAAATCTCTAGGGTAGTGATACTTGCACTTGTCATTTTGCATGCAAATATTCTTCATATTTAACTCTCCACAAGGGCCATGTATCATATGTTTTTTACCAGTTCATATAGGATTGGATTTTAATATTGGTCTGCAATTTCTGCTGATATTTACTTGTCGTACTGATCTGATGATGTAATTTTGTGCTCTCCCATTAGAATAATTAACATATTTGCATGAGGCAACCCGGTTTATATTTAAACCTCAATCAACATAACTATATATTGACAATATTACACATGTAAGGTAGTACACACATTAATAGTAAGAAGAGATGATTAGAGACTACATAACACAAGCGTGAGGGAATGAACAAGGTTGTTTCTCACTAAACGTACTCAGTAACTCACAAATCACACAAACGCATACAGTAAAAGTAATTGTGTCAGCAATCATATAGTAATGTTATAATGTATTGAGCAACCAAAGTAAATGTATATTAAATATTAAAATTTACCTTGATAGATGGGCGAGACAACAACCTCCAAATCCTTAATCCTGTAAATAATGCATGAAAACCGAAAAAATTAGAAAATATCAATTGCCATCAAAACTAATTGTAGTGCAAGAAAAAAAAGTAAATTCTAATGAATAGAACGTAAATTGCCTCAGAGAAAACTTGTGCTGATTGGACATACGATGATTGATGGTATACTCTTGTGTTCGAAGTTTGGTACACAAGCAGAAAGCTTATATCTGCAATAATAGTTGCTAAACTGATGCAAAATTTGCAATAGTAGCATAGATTTGCTATACTAAACAGAAGTTTATACTATAATTAATAGAAACGGTTACATCAACAACAAAGTTAATGTACCAACTATCGAAAATTAGGACAAAAGTGATGTACACTGTGGAAAATAGCTCTGTTTAGACAAAAACTACTATGATCATAAACATATTGCTATACTCATTTTAAAACTGAGTACAACAGAGGATATATACCAGATATTATGTAAGTCCAAAAATAATATCTAAGCTCATCTAGAAATAAGATACTAATATTTTCTTCTTCTTTTGGAGAATAAAACATAACCGGCCCGAGATTTTATTGCAAGTTATGATCCTTTACTCATATTTTTGCCCAATAAGATTTGTTATAACTCAAACTCTTGGCGGAAGAATGAATCCCAGTTTATGTTCTTAAATAAAACAAGTAATGACCAAATTAATACCTGGAATTCCTTTTAGCGTTCTAATTATCACAATTGATGAAGGTCAACAAAACCACTTAAAAAATAGAATATTATCGTATTAAATGTGATTTAGTAAATATTGTAAACAATCTTAGACTAATGCAAGTTCTCAATAATTCGCTTGCTACTAACTATAAAGTATCAAAAGAAAACAAAGTTCAGTACTATTTTAGGCTATGCAATCTAAATTTTTTTTTTCTAGCCATTAAAATGCCCAAAAATAACCCTGCATAATCTCTGTTATGTTCCAATATCTAGTTTGTCCAGAAAATTTTGTCGGGGATTATTTCACTCAAATATTTAAACTATTGAATTATGAACTGACAATTTACATAACACTATCAGTTTAATTTTTAAATAATGCTACTATATTTCAGAAATTGATAAATGGTAAAATTGATAATGAAATTTGAGCTTAGAATATCTTGTTTAAGGAATGCTTAGAATATGTATTGAAATGTAATGCAGTCATATCGTGGCAAAAACCACTTTGTTTAAAAACTGAAGCCATTGAATTATGGCCAGTGTGTTAACAATCATATCAAAACCAATATAATTCTTAACAAAGTTTTTGTCTAGAAATGCATATTAAGTTGCTTTTCTTCCTCTATTATTCTCGACACAAAACCTGAAGGTGGGCAATTTATTTTGCAAGTAGATTAAATGAAACGTAAAGATATCGAATAGTAAGAATTTCCAAAATAAAAATTATAATAAAAATTTATAAATTGATAAAGACTTACCAAAAATTATTCTCTTATAAAAACCTTGCTCAATTTGATCACTTCCTGATCCTTCCTAATGCCTAAAATCTGATATTTTAGGAGAAGATGGAAGATAAGGTTTGTGGATGATGAGGATAATAATAAGCTTCTTGATGACGATAATAATCATCTTTGTAATTTGATAACCGACAATTGATGAGGCAGAGAAAGTGGAACTGCGTTGCCGGAGGAAATTGGTAACGGATGGAATGGAGAAGGGAAGAAACGAAGATTTAGGGCTTTACATCTTCTGATTTGTGAGTAATGAAAAAACAAGTTACCTTTGTTAAGTTAATGAAATGAAAGATGAGGATAACTTTGTTATATCTACAATAGTTGAAGGGTAATTTGGGGGTAAGGAAAGTTTTTTAGTACTCCCTCTTTTAAAGGGTAGATGATATATATACATACATACATATATATACACACATATATATATATATGTATACATGTATATATACATACATACATATATATATACATATACATACATATATATGTATGCATGTATATATATACATACATATATATATGCATGTATGTATGTATATATATATATATATATGGTATATATATGTAGACACACACACACACATGTATATATATGTATATATGTATCCTGTGTTGCAGGGGTAATTTGATCTTGAAGTTGTATTGTTTACACAACAATCTTTTCGTTATTATTGTTGTTGAAGTACTGATTTAGAATTTTTTTGTTCCTTGTGTTGTGTTCTGTTTCTATACTCGTTGTCATGCTATATCAGTATTATGTAGTCATATGTAGAAGTAATTCTCTGTGTCTTCATATGATCACAATATTTGAATGCGATTGAACTTCTATAGACATGACGTACATGCTAGATTTCTGTTCTAAAATTGTCCTTCAAAAGTACTACAAAAAAGATGGTCTTTTAATGTCTCCTCAATCTATCTGAATTTTGCA
>NC_033797.1:131300694-131330636 GCF_001876935.1 Asparagus officinalis | reverse complement strand
TCTTAAGCTTCTCATTCTTATTCAAGGTCTTGTTGAAGAAATTCAAATTCAATGGAGAAAATTATCAAGCTGTTATGAAGCTAAAGTTGGGAGAGAGTTTCAGGAGACAAGCAAATTGTGTTCATCTGTTGTATTAACTTCTCCCAACTGTGAAAATTTTCTCAGGCCTTTTTTGTTTATAATGGTAAAAGCTGCAGAAGTTGGCTGTTCATGTTTTACTTACAATACTTGTGGTTGTTCTCTTGAAAATGGGATTGGACTAATGAAGTCGTATGCTTTGACTGCAGAACGAAGTTGTGTCCTTCTCCAGGTTAGTTTCTCCAATATTTTGGTCAGGTTCTGTAGTAGTTGACTCTCAATTACCTAGTGCTATTAAAGGAAGACTTGGAGGCCCAAGTCAGCGACGG
This sequence comes from Asparagus officinalis, assembly GCF_001876935.1. Taxonomy (NCBI): domain Eukaryota; kingdom Viridiplantae; phylum Streptophyta; class Magnoliopsida; order Asparagales; family Asparagaceae; genus Asparagus; species Asparagus officinalis. The sequence continues at coordinate 131,330,229 of NC_033797.1, read as the reverse complement.
TTGGCACCTCCCATTACAACATCATTGCTACAAGCTGTACGGTTATTCATTTCTGCCCGAATTTTGCTTATTTCTTTTGACCAAACAGTATCAGATTATATGTTTCAATGTCTTGTTATGAAGGTCAATTACATACTTATGACACTAGCTACTGGCATATATTTGCATGTGCACGACTACATGAGGTTCAAGATGTTTCCTAAGCTTCAGAATGAGTGAACCTCTCTTTCATTTACGCCCTCATCGCCACCACACACAACCCCTTCAGATGCACCCTACCCGCACTCATCCAGAAAAAACCCAAGAAGCCAAAAAGAGGGGGAACAATAAAAGCACAATTTGATGTTTGGGTATTAACTAATGAGCTTCGCTTGGTTTTCTGAAAATCTGACTCATATCAACTAAATCACCCTTTTATGTCCATTTTAACTTCTATTATTACCAGATGCAAGTCAGAAAATTTTGGTTGACAGAAAATTTATAGTTGGTTTCAGGTTTAGGTTGCATGGGTACAGTACGGGTATGATACGGGTATGTGTATGGCTATGGGACGCGGTAAATTTGTAAAAGGTAGGGTATGGGGACACAACTATATATATGCATGTTATCTAAATTTATATGTATTAAATTTAATAATTTACATTAGGTTAATATTGTTTTTTTCATTTACATAAAATCAATATATAAGAAATATATGTGAAGTGTAGAATATACATCCAACAAGTGTATGTGGAGTGTTTTAAATTAAAACTTGTTTTATATAATTGAGTATACAAGTAATAAGATCAAAACTTGTTTTATATACATCTAGCAAGTGTTACGCACGTGCTTGCACAGGTGGGTCTGATTTATTTTGTTTATAAATCCGATCTGAGCTGAAACTTCTTTTTCTCATGAAGGAAATATAAAACAAGGGTGAGGATGACTTTTACTTAAAAAATTTGAAATTCAAAATTATATGGCTAATGGCTTAATCACCAACCCCTCCTTTATATCCTCTTTTTTCTAATATTATAAATTTAAAAAAAGAAAAAATTAGTTCACTAAATAAGCATGTGGTTATTTTTTCTTTCTAAATTTTAAAATCAAAATTAGGAGGGGCGTGTGCTAGTTTTTTGAGATGTATGACTAATAGTAAATCACAAATCTCTTTTTATATATTAAGCGAGGGTTGCAACTACTTTTTTTTCCATCTCTTCCCTTTATTTAGTTTAGTTTGTTCTTTAAAAAGTTTTCACTCACAGAGTAGTAGATCCTGATTTTCTTATTTATGATGTATTTCACTTGATTCTCCTATCCATTTACGATTTTAGTCTCATGTTAATCTGACAACCAAGGTACGTTGCCAAAATAATAACCGCTAATTTATTTTTCAGTAGATATAAGACTTTTACTTGCAACTACCAATCTAACATCTAAAAGAATTTGAGATTCATATAAATTCAAACACTTATAACTTTGGGTTTTTGGGATTGAATCCTTAAATAACTTTTGGTAGAAAACCTTGAAATTTAATATTGTTACTTCATGTGTGGTCAAATAACCAAATTACCCTACAATAAATTTTAGCAGAAAGCCCCCATAAGCTTTAAATTTTATCATTTAAGCCTGAATAACTTTCATCAAAAAATACCTAGTGAAAAATGTTTATTAATTCAGATTTTTCTGCAGTTTTTTCGTAATTTTGAGCTATTAAATTGTAATATTTACTTTTTAGATTTTTTTAGGGAGTTTTCATATTTTTTATTTTCAAGGGTTATTTGTAATTTTCAAAATTTAAGGGTCTATTTGCTATTTTCAAATTTTTAGGGGGTTGCTTGCAATTGCATTATTTCATGAGGTTCTGTGTAATTTTTGAATTTTATGTGGTTGCTTGTAATTTTCATATCAGCGATTTATCAGTAGTTTGCAAATTTTTTCATGGGGTTGTTTGTATTTTTTTTAAAGATTTTAAAAGGGCTTGTTTATTATTTTCAATTTTTTGGGGGTTGGGTGGAGGTGTTTTTAATTTTGGAATTTTCGGAGAGGAGGTTGTTTGTAACTTTTGAAATTTTAGGGTCTGACGGTTTTTTTTTTGTATTTTTAAAATTTTCAATGGGTAGTTTGTAGTTTTTTGATCTTTTAGGGCGAGCAATTTTTATCGTAACTTTTTTTATTATGGATAGTTTTGATTTGATTAGGATAACCAAGTATTTGATTGTTGGAATTAATTATGGATAAGTATTAATTTAATTGGATTCTTAGGTGAATATATGATTAGGTGTCCGCATGTCATATTTTGATACGATTAGGTATTTACACATCATGCTTATAAATGTCATGTGACAAATTTTTAAGATTTGTGGCTTCAATAAGAAATCATCAACTTTGAAATTTGTTTGTTCTATCTGACAGAAAACCCCTAATAACACTTGTTTATAATTTTTAGTTTTTCAGGGGTTTGTTTGTGATTATTGGATTTTTAGGAGGTGTTTGTACTTTTTAGATTTGAATGGGGGTTCTTTGTAACTTTTAGATTTTTCAGAGGGTTGTTTGTAGTTGTTTAATTTTTCATTTTTTTGTATTTTTTTGAATTTTAAGGATGTTTTGCAATTTGTAGATTTTCCTAGGGGTCATTTGTAATTTCTTATTTTTAGGGACCTGTTTGCAATTTTTTCTATTTTTATGGGGTGGTTTGTAATTTTCATATCACTGGCTTGTATGTAGTTTTTAGATTTTTCAGGTAATCATTTGTGATTTATAGGTTTTAAACAGGGTTTGTTGTTTTTAGATTTTCAAGGTAGTTGTTTGTTATTTTTTGAACTTTTCAGGGTGTTCTTTATGACTTTCAATTTTAGGCTATGGTTCCAATTTTCGATTTTTCATTGGTTAATTTGCAATTTCTATTTTTTTGGCAGGTGGATTGTAGTTTTTTTATTCTTGCAGGGTGTTTGTATTTTTCTATCATTACCTGTCTTTTTTTCCCTTAAACTTATTAGAATAAAACTTTTTTAATTATGGGTAGTTATGATTTGAATAAGATTACTAAATATTTGAGTATTGGAACTTTCTAATTGTGGGTAGTTTTAATATTTTTAGGATTCTTAGGTGAATATAAGATTAAGTGGCAATTTTTTTTGGGATGGGAAGGTTCGATAGAAAACCGCTAATTTCTGAAACTTTTTTGCTCTAAATGGCAAGAAAACCCTAATGATGTTGTTTATAATTTTCAATTTTTTTCTGGGGTTGGTTGTAATTTTTAGACTTTTAGGAGGTGTTTGTATTTCCAAATTTTAAAGGGGGTTCTTTGTATTTTTTAGATTTTTCAAGAGGTTGTTTGTAGTTTTTCATTTTTCTACGGTTCTTTGTAATTTTTAAAATTTAAGGGTCTATTTGTAATTTTTAGATTTTTCAAGGGGTTGTTTGTGTTTTTATTTTTTTAGGGGCTATTTTGTAATTCGTGGACTTTTTATGGGTTTGTAATTTCAATGTCATGGGTTTGTTTGTAATTATAGATTTTTCAGGGGGTTTGTTTTTTTTTCATTTTTTTAGAGGAGTTGTTTTTTATGTTTTTAACATTTTCGATAGGTTAATCATTTTAAAATTTTTAAGGTATGTTCGCAATTTTGAAATTTTCCCTTTTTTTGCTATTTCTAATTTTGAAGTTTTTGATTATTTTCTGTAAGGTGTTGTTTGTAAATTTCTATCATAAATTGTTTTTCCTTAAATTTATTAGAATACTTTTGTTTAAGCAAATTTTTTATTATTAAAATATTCTAATTATAGATAATTTTAATTTTGTTAATGAATATATTAGTAGTATTAGTATACTAGGAATGATATATTAGGAATATGTAGTAGAGAGATATTAGAGATCTATCTTAGAGAATAAAAGAATATGCCAAGAATTTATTTAACATATTCCTAGCTAATGTGTTTATATCCTAATAGTATAAATATAAGAGATCGGTGGGACTCTACAATTGAGTCGAGTCTCTAACTCCTAAGAATTATTTTCAATATTGTATTAGAGACACCCCTAAACATCCACAAACCCTAGCCCCAATCCCTCACCACCAAACTCCTTCCTCTCGTCCTCGATGTACATGTTCTTGTTATCGCATACGCCCCCCCGATTTGCCTTCATTCACACTACCTATGCAACTTGTCGACACCACCGCTGTTACTAATTATCTTTGAGAAAACATTGACCACCATTAGTTACTGATAAAAAGTGAGAAAAAAAGAAAAGAAAGGGAAAAAAAAGAAGAGAAGAAGGAAACGAAGAAAAGAGGAAAGTAAAAAAAGGAAAGAAAAAGTAGAGGAAAGGGGGAAAACAAACACAAGTAAAAGGAAAAAAGAAAAAAAAAGGATTTTGATTGAATGAAGATTTGGTTTGAATTTTGTTTCTTGGGGGTTGGAGTTGAATTTCAAAGTGATTTGTTTTATTTTGATCTTTGAAGTTGGACTTGGACTTTGTTACGTACTAGTTGACTTGTTTGAGTATGGAGGAGAGGTGTTTGATATGGTTGGTTCGAAAGGGTGGTACTGGGGGATGCTAGGTTGACGTATTTGAGATTGATGCAGAACAATATTGTTTTATTTATTTGTTTGTTAGATTTTGAAGATCGGTTACAAGGAGATTGTTTGATTGGTTTGTTTTGGAGTTTGGTTCTGTGAAGATTATTTTCTCGACTTAATTTGTTTGGTGAATCCCTAAAAAGCATTGTTTTAAATATCGGCCGATATTATCGGCCGAGTTATCGGATTTAAGAGCTCTCCGCTAGGATAAGTTAGTTTTGTAATAGGTTATCGTTTTGGAGAGTTTATCGGCGAGTTATCGGTACTTATCGGCCGATAAGTAAGGCTTTTTTATCGAGATTATCGGCCGGGCATTTTGAGTTGGATTGTTGAGTTTTTAAACCCGACCCGATACACTTTCTACAATTAGTTAGTGATTCTAAACATGATGATTTACATTTTGGTATGCTTATATTTCATTAAGCATGGTTAGATTACATTTTTTAGTTATTATATTATATATATATACCATCCAGTATATCACTCCAATAAATACTACTTATCCCCGATATATCCTCGATTTTCGCTATCCGATAAGGATTTTGGCCGTCCGATAAATCTCCGATAACCGATATTTAAAACCTTGCTAAAAAGGGATCATTTGTTTGGTAGATCCCTAAAGGAATTTGTTAGATCTCGAGGATAATCATTTGTTTGGTGGACCCTTGAGGATGATTGTTTGTTTGGTGGATTCCTAAAAAGGAATCATTTGTTTGGCATATCCCTAAAGAGGGATCATTTGTTTGGCATATCCCTAAAGAGGGATCATTTGTTTGTTAGATCCTGAGGAGGATCCCTGAGAATGATCTCTTGTTTATTCAAGTGTTGTTTGTTTATCTTTGAGAAGGATCTCTGAGAAGGATCATTTGTTTATTCAAGTAGAACATGAGAAGTTCAAGAGTGCAACAAAGATGTCACATGCAGACTAGTTTGAGCCTTGATACAAATTAGATTGTGCGTGCCTTATTTGTGAAAAGCTGGACATGTATGATATACATGCTCTAGTTTGATGGGGAGTGTTAAGAAATATATTAGGACTATTAGTATATTAGGAGTGATACATAAGGAATATGTGGTAGAGAGATATTAGGGATGTGTCTCAGTGAATAAGAGAATATGCAAAGAATTTGTTTAGCATATTCCTAACTCATTTGTCTATTTCCTAGTAGTATAAATATAAGAGATCAGCAGAGCTCTACAATTGAGTCTCTAACTTCCTAATAATTATTTCAACAAATTTGATGAGGATTCTATGGTGAATATAGAATTAGGTGTGCACATATCAATTTCTAATAGAATTAGGTGTCCATATGTCATGCTCCTAAATGACACATATTAATTTTTTTATGCCTTTAGAAATTCCACCAATTTCTCATTATATATAAAGGAGAGATACACCTGAAAAAACATATGCATATATTAGAAAAGTGAAAGAGGTTTGGGTATGGTTATGGATGTGTCGCGTATGGGTACGGCTTCCTAATAGAAGTACCAAGATAATATAGGTTTTAGGTATCAATACAACTGTGGTTAAATGCAGATAGACCCCTATACTACCACCCAATTGCGGATAGACCGCTTGTAGTTCCATGGAAGTGGATAGACCCCTGTACTATATGCGCAAGTGCGGATAGACCCTGAGTGAATTTTTTCACTCTTAAAAGAGTCAAAAAAGTTAACTGAGGGGATCTATCCGCACATATGGAACTAGGGGGGGAGGGGGGGTCTTTTCACAATTGGGCTGTAGTGCAGGTGGTCTTCTGCAATTAACCAATGCAACTAAAGTCGTGGGAACTAATTTGTATCTGATTATTGTTCTTCTGTTACAATAATGTTTCTTGATATGTAGGTATGGCTGGTGCCAAAAGGTTGTTTACGTGTTTGTGGTATTTACTTCATGGAAATAGAGGCCTTACAAGATTAAGCTAGTTATTTACCTAACCGTCAACTGTAATCCTAGCTATGTTATGCACAACTAGGAGATTTGTCATTTTGTTATTAATTTCTTTTTGTTCTCTTGTGCTTCATTCGTCTGAGGTCTTTTGTATCATTTGATTTGTGCTAAGTTTCACATTGTTAAAACTGTTATAAATAGCGGTAAATAACCCCGCAATAGCGGCGCTAATATTGTTAGCGGTCCCTTCCCACGACGCTATCGTCCGCTACGCTATCGCGCAATAGCGGTGACATATTACAGAATATATCTGTTCGCAAAAGCGGCCAATAGTGTGTCATAACGGTAAATAGTGAGCGATTGCATTCAGAATTTACTTTTTGACTGCTATTTAAAAGCGGTTTGAGGCTTATTTTTTTAAAATTAAACTCAACCCTAGATCATTGTATTCCGTCTTCTGTAATTTTCAGCATACTCTCACCACCTCTCATAGCCTCTGGCACCTACATTGATACTTCCTCTCACCTTCTTCACCGTGAGCTCCTCTTAGGGCAGTCCTGTCACCGCTAAGCTCTTCTTCTCGAAGACGACGACTTTTTGACTCCTCCAGTCATCTTCGGTATTACGTGATGGTTACATGTCTATTTCATGTTTAAGATCTCTTTAAATCATCCAATATGTACTTTTAGATTTCTTAGATTTTTCTTTAATTTTTTTAGTATTTATACATATCTAAATTAGACTGCTATTTGACTTTACGCTTTTTACAGCTATTTTGCCGCAATAGCCCGAAATAGCCTTAGCGATGCCTCACCGCTACGCGACGCTATCCGCTATTGATAACCTTGATTGTTAACTTCATATCTTGTAGTTTTTCTGTTGTGTCCAGCTGTGTCCAATTGAGTGCAGTCTTTTTTAGTACAGGAATGTGATGTCCTATGGATGCCCAATGTTATTGTGTGCCTCTCGTGACAGTTAATTAGTAATGTAGTTTATTCAGTATTCTATATGGAGGCTTGCATGATTTGTAAGCTTTTCCTGAAATTATGGCTGGCAGCACGTTGATGATACATGGCCCAAAAATTTATTTTGACTGGAATACTTGAATCAAGCACCTGTCGTCAAAAACCAAGTATCAAAATGCAAGGATTCACATTAAAATGCCGGAACCGGGGGAAGTGAGAACATATAAGGAAAAATCAGGAGCGACAAAGACGTGGTCAAAGCGAGAAGAAAGCAGAACTGACTTTATCGATGCTGATTTTTAGTTTTAACATGTTAAGCACCACGCGACTTTAAGATCCAGCAACTTCAATCCCTTTTAGCATTAGAAAGGGATTGGGTACTGCCCTTTCTAAGCATAGGTGTAAATTGGCAATCAAATTTTAATAAGAAAGCTTTGGATCTGATTACGTATCTAATCTAGTTTGATCCAAGTGACAGTTCAGGAATTTACAGACCCTCCTGGATCTAAACTCAATGGATCAATGGTAATTGGATTATGAGCATACATTCTTATATTGCAACTCCAGAAGTATGAATCTGCATATAATTCGTACTGCAATCTTCTGCAATTGTAATCTTCTGCAATTATGTTCGAGGAACCTTTTTGAGGAAGTATATAAATGATCAGACATTTCAAAAACAACCCTATGGTATGCCATTTCCGTCACAGTTTTGTTATGAACATTCATCTTAATTTTTTTTTCTTTCTTTCCAGATTGGTGATATCAAAATTCTCAAATTATTATTCTTTAATGAAACAAAAAAGTGAAAGTTTTATTTATTAAAGATAAATTTTATTGTTTTTTAATCATAGAATTTGTAGCTAAATTCCCAAGCTCTATTAAGGAACTGTAAAGCAACCCAAAAAAAAAAAAAAAAAAGAGAAGAAAGAAGGATAAGAGAACAAAAAAGAAAGAAAAGAAAGAAGGATAAGAAAACAAAAAGAACTCCTATAAGGAGGGCGAGTGAAGTGGAATTTTTAAATGAAGTTTAAGCAAACATTTCTAGCATAAGCTGCAGGTTAATAACATTGTTCGGCCTTTTTGTTTTTGCATTTAGATGTAACTCATTTTTTCCATGGTGTACTACTACCTTTTAGATGTTTAATTGGGAGTGTAAGTAGCCAATTTGTATAAAGGTAATTCGTTTATTTGACATCTAATTTACTACGGATGCACTTATTTCTTATCCTATCTTTAATGTATACCCACAAGACCATCGCAACATTCTCATTTCTGCTATAATTATTTTTTGAACATGTTATTTTTTAATTGTCCAACACTCTTAACCCATAAATCATAGTTGGTCGTATATCTGTCCTATATTATTTTCTCTTTAGTTTCATTGGTATTCTACGATCACATAAGACTCCCGAAACACTCCTTCATTTTAATCATCCCGATTTGATTCGATGCACAACATCATCCTCTATCTCACCATCATGCCTAATGATTAATCCTAAATGGCGAAAATGATTAGTTTTAGGTATTTATTGGCCATCAATATGTACCATAGGTTCACTTTCTTTCCTAGTTTTACTAAAATGTACTCCATATATTCTGTTTTATTCTACTAATTCTAAAACCTTTAGATTCAAGAGATTGTCTCCATCTTTCTACTTCAAAAATAATGTCTCTTCTAGTTTTATCAACTAATATTATATCATCGATAAATAACATACACCATGAGATTTCATCCTGAATATGCTTAGTAAGTTGATCCATAACTAATACAAAAAGATAATGATTTAAAACTGACCATTGGTGTAAACCTATGGTAATAGAAAATGGTTTAGTCTCTTCTTCATTAGTTCTTACTTAAAACTGACCATTGGTGTAAACCTATGGTAATAGAAAATGGTTTAGTCTCTTCTTCATTAGTTCTTACTTTAGTTGTTACTCTATCATACATATCTAGTAATAGAAAATGGTTTAGTCTCTTCTTCATTAGTTCTTACTTTAGTTGTTACTCTATCATACATATCTATAATCACATCAATATATATACTAGATACATGTTTCTTTTCTAACACTCACCACATATTCTCTAGGCACTCTATCATAAGTTTTTTTCTAGATCGATAAAAACCATATGTTGATCCTTTCTCTTCTTTCTTTCTCTCCATCAACCGTCTCAAAATATGTATAGGTTTCATAGTTGACATGTCGGTCGTAAAATCAAATTGATTTTCAGATATGCTTCTCTTTTCTTAGTCTTTGCTCAATTACCCTCTCCTAAAGTTTCATATATAACTCGTGAGTTTCATAACTCGATAATTTGAATAACTTTGTATATCCCCTTTATTCTTATATATCAGTATCAAAGTACTAATCCTCCATTCATCTGGCATTCTTTTCATCTCGATAATCTTATTAAATGGTTTAGTTAACCATCTTAAGCCTATATCTCCAAGACATTTCCAAACTTATCTTGTCCTACGACTGTTCCACTTCTAATTTTCTTTAGAGCATCTTTAACCTCGCTAATCCTAATTTTTCGACAATATCTATAGTTCCTGTCATTCACTATATGGTCAAACTCTCTATTTTGTTCACTTGTTTGGTTATCATTAAACAATTGATAAAAGTAACTCCACCTCTCTTTTATTTCCCCGTCGGTCACTAGAACTCTTTGATCCTCACTTTTAATACACCTAATATTACCCAAATCTCTACTATTCCTTTCTCTAATCTTAGCAAGCTTATATATATCTTTCTCTCGCTCTTTAGATTCTAACTTCTTATACAAATTGTCATAACTCATAAGCCTTATGATATATAATTTTCTATGTTTTCCCTATTCTACACCTTTGCCACTCTGTATAAAGTTCTCTTCTCTCTAATAACATTTTGCATACTCTCATTCCACCACTAACTCTCCTTACCGTCTAATCTACAAAATTTAGATTCTTTTAGTATATCTTTAGCCACTTTCCTAATATAGGAAGACATGCTATGCTACATAATATTAGTCTCATTATCTGTGTTCCATATATCTTCTTTCATTATCTTATCTTTATAGTGTATTAAATTCTCTCTTTTTAAATTCCACTATTTATTTCTTAGTCTCTTGGTCACGTTAGTTTTTCTACTCCACTTCTTAATAGATATGTCTAAGACCATCAATCTATGTTGTGTACTTCAACTCTCTCTTGGTATAACTTAACAATCATTGTTAGAAGAGAATAAGAAAGAAAAAACTGATGTTGATAACACTGCGTAAATACCTGGCAGTTAAAATTAGAAAATTATAGCGTTAGGGTGAACTTAAAAAAAATCAATGATTGAAGACAATCATGGTACTCTGACAGATATAAAATAAGTTTTCCCCCTTCCTCTTTGGTCTTTTTTCTGTTCTCCATGGACATCAATCAATATGGAAAATTCTCCATATTTTAATTTTAAATAAATTTGAGATCTGTGAAGTTCAGGAGAAATTTTCCATTTGAAGAATTTGAAACTGGAATGAGCCTTATGATTCATAGAAGAAATATCACATGAAGAAATGTAACCAGAAAAATGGTAAAATGATTTAGAAAAAAATCCAAGTATAGTAACTACAAAACAATAAGCTAGTATGAAAATCTACCCTAGTGGTCTTTACTTATGCTGTTAATAAGTTAAGAATTAAAAAGCAACTTTCATGCTTCATTATACTCTTTAGACCCCGATACGTAGGGTCTTCTTTGCTCATCAGTATATATCGTGGTCTTCTATGTTCTTCTGTGCTCTTTTCTTGAAAATGTTTATCATAATGCATGAACTAGAGGTGATTTTGAAATACCTTATGTGGTTAGTGGTGGAGAAATTGTGGTCTTCTTTACTCTATTGTTGAAAAGGTTCACCTTAATGCATGAGCCAGAAGTGATCTATTACATGAATACTCTTAGTTATAGATGTTTTAGGATTTTGTTTTCAGGTTGATAGGTCTAGGTTCTTCATGGTAAATTGGTACTGATCAAACATGTGTTTTCAGGCCACTAGCTCATATGTTAAATTGTCCAAATAGAGCAAGGGTTGCGAAGAAATTAAGTGGATAAGAATTCTATACCAAAATGTCCTCTTATCTAAAAGGAAAATAATATCAGTCAATTCTCAATTCATCCTCTTACACCCTTACCACTCCAATAAGTAGTATCTTAAATTAAAGATGAGAAAAAGTACTTGCATCATTCCAGCTGCCTGTTCTAGTTCTCCCTACGTGCACTCTCATATATACACACATAGGATCATAACCATCCATTGATGCTTCCTGCATACATAAATGTACATATTTTCCTCCTGAAAGAAAAGATATTGTCTAATTGCTTTGCCAACCCTATATTGTAACGTAATAACTTAGGCAAAGAGTGATGTTTCTGTTTTTGTACACGTGCATGGTTGGGTGCATTGTTGTGCATGACGATGCGTGCTTTCTCCTTTTGTGCATATGAATGTGTGAACATGCAGCCTTATATCTTGTTTGCTTATTGTCCGACCTATTTCATACCCTGGAGTGTTTTAAATCTCTTTAAAAATGGTTAGTAGTATTGTTGATTTCAGGCTGTATTGTAGTACTTTTGCGCCCTCTTTCTATTGCTATTTGGTCACTCATTTACTTGGTCAGATGTCCTCCCTTTTCGCCTTGCTTCTTTTGAATCAAGCATACTAAGGAGGCTTCATTCTCTTTGTCTGTTGTTTTAAAATATGTGTAACCTCTATTTTTAAAAATTGTTTCTACAGATTATGTCAGTTAAAACGCTAGCCTGTATCTCATCATGGTTTTCACTGCTAAAAAGAGGTGATCTTGGCTCTTCATTTAGTTTCTATTGGGAATTCTCTTGGAAGGTTATCCACTGCCGGAATTACAATTCAGAGGCATGTATATCTACACATGGAACTTTTGTTACTCTTTATTTAATTTCTTGAAATAGTTTAGAAGAGATGGACTACCATTCAACGCTAACATTTGGGAGAAGTTTCTGACGAGCACTAAGATTGTTTACACTGAATTTTTTTTTTTTAAATTTGGAGTTGACTGATCGTAAGATACCTCTTTTTTTTAATGTTCGGTGTAGGCTGGTGCAGAACTTTGTTTAGGAGGATATGAAGCATTAGCGTACGTCTTTAAAGCATGGACTATGACTTTGTCCTCATCAGATTTTGATTTCATAAAGTCTTATAACAAGTCAAAATTTCCAGATAGAGAGAATCCATCAATATTAGATCCTCTTGTTCATGGTTTTCTCCATGGCATCAATGATCTACTTGCTAATGGAGTTCTTACGCGTAGTCGACGGGCAGTTTTGATGAACTGGAAGGTGCTTAAAATTTAAGATTAACATACCCTACCATCCGTATCAACTATTCTGCTAACATATGCCCATCATCATGTCCCTATATGTACGATATATCATGGCTAACTAACTATTCCTTTTGTTCCAGTGGCATTGTCTAGACTCTCTGCTATCAATTCCTTATAATGTTGTTCAGAATGGACTTCATAAAAGAAATGTAGATCACTTCTTTTCAGCTTCAGCTCTTGGAAGTACCTTTTCTGATATTGTTGAGAGGTATTGTTCTCTCTTCCTTGTTGACTTGCTTCCTAAATTACTTGCTTACACCGGAAAAGTTCAAGCTTTTTTCTTTTATGGGTTTGCTCACCTGTTTTGAAAATTTTATATCCACACAATTTTGTATGTCATTGGTTCCTCCAGATGTCAATGTGATATCTTCAGGTATCTTTCACCGAATGGAATTGGTGCAGTCATTGTGCACAACCGTCCTTTGACAATTTGATCAGTAACTACTGCATGGCTAAGTAGCATGGAGATGGACAGACAAAGGTTGAAAAAAAGAAACTGAGACTGTGACACAAGTCACGAAAATTCTTTGAAGAGCAGGATTCAGGGATACAACAGCATAATATTAGAGTATGATACTAATGAGAGTTTGTATGCATAGTAAATACACATGTTCACATGCCATTTTTATGACCTTGTAAAACAGTAAAAGGAATAGGACTTCTTAAACTTTATGCAAAATAATTTGAACATATTTAAAGTTTAATATATGTCAATATATTGATCGGATATAGCCACTACAGTGTTTGGTGAATAAACGAAAGTAATAGACATTCCAAACATGTAACAGGATCAAAAATTGCATGAGAAGTGTGGGATATGTCTCTAAGAAATTTACGGCAAGTTTTCTTAACCAAAACATGCATGAGATAGAGGAAATGTTTGAGTAATTGTACGCATATAGCCAGTGTCGAAGGAAGTGTTATTGCCCAGCATGGCTGTGAGCATGATCTGTATAGCTTTCTGATAGAAGTTACTCTGTCGTGTAACCGCATAGGTTCTAATTTGATAAACTTTTCTACTCGAAGTGGATGATTTTTAGGGACTTGGGGAAATGTTGATCAAAAGCAATTAAATGAGAAAGCAAATAGTTTGGCAAAAGGAAACATTACTGCTGATTTGGGCTACCTTGTAACTGTAGTTATGTCCATCTGTATGCTATCAGTGTTATGATTCCTACCTGATTTCTAATTGGGCCATATACAGTTAGGCAGAAGATTTTGACATAATTATGACCGTGTAAACATGGGACTAAAGGCACATTACCTAGCTTGTCATGTCTTTGTTTCTGGATGTACCGTAGTTATCAGGATTGGAACACACCCCTTTATAAATACAATTTTGAATTAAATATTTTTTAAATCTTCCACCTCAGATTCTTGCGGTCATAATAACGACAGTGCATAGTTTGCGAGTTTCCTGCCCAGATTACCAGAAGAGCTGTTCATCGTGAACTCTATAGGTAAGCAAGGGGTGCTGCTGCACTGCATAGGTTGATAATGAAGTGGCAAGATACTGCAGATGGTTTAATGCAAATTCAAACACGAGTATTAATCTTCAAGTCTCTTAAACACGAATATTAATCTTCAAGTCTTTATCGGTAAATGCAAATGATTAGGCTGATGTTAGAAGAGATATAGTTAAAAAGAACAAATAAATATGCAGTTGAATGTTTATTATTTTATTGCTTTCAACATCATCCAATTTTCAACTTACATTTTATATTCAAAGTTTCATTGCAGATACCATTACCATTCATTCAGTTTCGTTACCCTTCTATACTTTAGGGTTGTCTTTGCCTCCCCAGTCTCCTTATTGCAGAGATCAAACTGCCACAACCTTGTTTGATCGATAGCCAAGCCTACTTAGTAAAGAGATGAGATCCTGAAACATCTTTTCTTCCAAAAGGCAGATAGTGAGTATTCAAATTGGGTAGAAAGATCTTTCCAAAAGTTAGAATCTTTAAACAAATTGAAGTTCTTTTGGATTTGATACAGAGATTGAGGGCCATGAAGTTTGAATTTGGTGAATGGCGAGTATCATATGATTTCTCATTAGAATTTTCGTAAGTTCCTCTTCAAAATTATTCATAGTACCTGAAATAGGTTAGATAAATCGGTGTTGCTAGCAAATTGGATATCTTAAATTAGCTTCTCTGCATAGTAATATCTCATGTGTAATATTTTCATGAACTCCAAGTATTATAGTAGGTACCAATTTGGGAGAGGAATAGTCGTAGGAAGTTATAAACCTCACTACCTCAGTTATTGTGGAAGAGATTAGAACCATGATGAAATGTTCCTAGGAGTCCTTGCATAACAAATGGCATCTTGTCAAGCATGAGGCAGAAGTAGGTAGGACTAAGGTCTACACTGAACTAAGCACTATTAAGGATTGTGTGCCATTTCACACATATTTTCTGTAGGGGAAATCTTTATTGTACGCCCAGCTTATGCTCATGCATGAAGTAGTAGTTAAAAATATACGTCTGCAGTAGTTAGGTTTTAGTTTCCATTCTCCAACACTAAAAGAATGTTTTGCTAGGATTTTAAAGTTTTCAGATGATACAGTTTTTGGATTTTAAATGTTTATACCATAAACTGTTAATGTAAGAATTAGTGACCATCTATTATCCATTTTGTGCCGAGTTAATATATTGGGAAATATCAAAATACCTAGCTTTTGGTTTTCAGATACTTCAAATGGTATGAATTATTTTTTAACAGAGTGGATCTTTCATTTGAATGGTTTTACATTGCATTTGAATGGAAAGGATTCAACGCTAAATCCTTTGGAAGCAGTGAACTCTGTCTCATACACGTACACAAACTGTCACAAATGGGACACTTTGGAATTCCTGTTAAAGATATCTCCTATTTGGATAAATGTTTTATATTTCAACTGCTTAAGTAGTGCGAAACAATTGCGGGTCAGTGTGGTTATCATGAATTGGAATTCCATCTGCCATTGCTTCAAATGCGCTATTATATCCATTTTGGATTAAGACACTCCGAACTACTGTAATCTACCTTTTGGTTCCACTGCTCGTTATTACCTATTATTTTCACTACAGCCTATTATTCTGGCCCTTTTTTCCTGCACTTCTCTGACAAGTAACTGCATTCTTTCTTTTTCTCTCTTTAAAAAATTTCCCTTTTTTTTCTATCTCAACTTTGTTAATTGAGCCCCTGGAAGAAATTTGAAGAGACACAACAGAGGTGCAACAAGGAGAGGGAATTATCTGTCACAAGCTTGGATAATTGCTTAAGAGGAGGAAACAACACATCAAATTAGTTAGCTTCTATATAATTATTTATAGTTGATCTAGGCTAACTGTGTGGGTTGCGGCACAAGTATTAGAGTCTAGACATCAAATAAACGAATTATCCACCAAAATTTTTATTTCAAACAAGCCTAGGCCTGGAGGTTTGGATTTAGGTTGTGTAATAATAATGCTAACAAGCCATGAATTAAAATGCAATAATAGGCATACAAACAATTGTTTTGATGATGATGTTGCTAGTTGTACTGATTTAAATTACTGGTTTTAGTAGGCCTCTGCTTTGGCTCTGATTGTAGCCATAATCATAGTTTGACAAATCTATCTTCATGTATAATTCTATTATTTATCAATTAATGGTTCTGTGTATTGAACATTTCCGATGTTAATCAACTAGTTTAATGAGTTATTGTGACGCGCCTGTTTTCACACATGGCTGCAGTCCAAGGTGAACCCAGAGATGTCAAACCTGTCATGCACTCACACTGTGCAACAACAAGTTTCACCAATCATAGTAATATCCTCTAGTGGAATCAAATAAAAACGTAGGTACAAAACAGGCAAAGAAGTAAAACGACAATAATAGACATGATAAAGAAGATGATATCTCATAAATAAAGGTCATGTCTCAACTGAAAACAAACTGAAATACATCTGCGGTCTGAAATAACATACGATGTCTCAACATAAATCAAAACGGAAAGTCGAACTAAGGCACATTGCCTTTACAAAATGAAAATAAACTCTAAGTCTGAAAAAAATTTAAAACTACAGTGGAGCCTCTAATAAATCTCTCGGGACGGCGACTATGCAAGAACTCCGTCATCCTGCGGCTCTTCGGAACTCCGAGCTACCTGAAAGAGTATTTTTAAAAGAAAAAGAAACAACAAGAACGTCAGAGCGCTACATCAAGATTATCTCCATCCGTCCTCAGGGGAAGGGCTGCTAGATGGAGTGGAGGCTCTATCTATTAAGCATAGTCTACCTATATCATTTTCCCCATATCTAACGGAATTAATATTCAAACACCTACAAAACGAGACGTAGTACGTCGAGCGAAATAATCCAAACAAGGAAACCCTCATGTATATACCATATGTCCCGAATCGTAAACATCTAAACATTAATACTGAATTAAGGATAAACAATCTAAATGAAATCAATAATTTGAAATCCACAGCGCGAGACTGGTACGTCGAGCGAAATAATCCAAACAAGGAAACCCTCATGTATATATCATATGTCCCGAATCGTGAACCGCTAATCATTGATCCCAACCTAAGAAATAAAGAAAAGCAGGAAAAAAAATAAAGACGTCAACATATCGTATTCATAATATCTGCCACTGCCACTGGGGAGATAGAATGAATACCGACACAAATCTCGTGTACTTTCATATGCAAAGTACTCTGGGTCATATATTTTAGCAGTGAGTTAAAAACGTAACTGGCATCCGCTAATGACTCAGGCTATCGTTTGGCTATCTTAATGTAACTCCGTGCAAGATTTTGATATTTAGCATTATCATATGTAACGGACTACCCTGTAGGTATCCTAATCAGTGTACACGGCTCATTAGTCTCATCGCGATCTCAGTGCGTAACATGAGTGCGGAACGGTCTACCATATAGGTATCCTAGAAGTACAGCCCACAAGCCTCATCGCATCCTCGTACGGACGGACTGCTAAATAAAGCATCCAAACCCGACTCAATGGCCTGCACAAATGGAATATCGACGCACTACCCCCGTAGTACTGAACTGAGCTCATCAACGATATCCAGAAGGTGTGTGTATAGTATGTTCTAAACTCTTCCTTAAAGTAATTGGGTCTTAACCCTTCATAATCCGTCTCAGAAAACCCCAAGTGTGTACTACTGCACTATTCGTAAAAATATATGTAAAGAAGTATGGCTCGAAGTCCGCGATCACATCTTAAGTAGACATAAAACAAAACTTAGGAAAAACAGCCTTTGTAGTCGACTACAAGGATTAGTAGTCGACTACTCTGAGTCAATCCAGACTCTGTGAAAACAAATCTACTGTTAGTAGTCGACTATTAGGATCAATAGTCGACTACTCTGCTATAACTCAGTTTTTTGTGTTTCGAAGGTTTTACAGAGTAGTCGATTACTATGCTTAGTAGTCGATTACACTATGAAAACATGTATACTGACATGCACAAACATGAAATTAACTTAACATACACTTATCACTTCATATTTACATGATTTAAACTTGTTAAACATACATTAATAACTATTCTGAGCATGATAACAATGTATAAATTTGTCTAGTTAGGGTTTTACATTAAAATTAATCATTTTCTTCAATTGATCAATATGTAAACAATATGATAATAATAACATGATTTAAAATCTACATATGAACAAAGATCAATCTTGTTTTAAATTCTGATTTTACAAAACCTAGATGTCACAAGTCCAGGGTTAAACTTCTTTAAACATCATGTGCATTCAATTAATTGCATATTTAGGGTTTAGGCATGATCTAAACATGATTAACGGGTTAAAAGTGAAACTAAAAGCATCACAATGATTATGATCACAAACTATATACAACAGCAAGAAAAACAAGTATAGATCTAGCATGGGTTTATGAAATAACATAAAAATCTAATCTTTTTATATCTCATATTAAGATCATGCACATAAACATTAATATTTAACTTCTAATCTAGTTATTTAACTATGGGGATGAGTTTGGACAAAGATAATTTTGCCTTAAGATGCTGTTGGACTCCTCAACCACGTGCCTTCTTCTTGACAAACTTCTCAAGAACACTCCCAAAATTCCCAGTTTAGGGTTAGGGTTTGAGGAGGAAGGTGGCTGGTGATAATCTCACGTGAAATAGGGTAAAAAGAGCTTTAAAACGAATATATATACTTATGGTAACAACTGGGTTCAGATACAATGCAAATCCAACCCGAAAACTGAAACCTGGCACGTTCAGGAATTCCCGATAATCGACTACTAAGCATAGTAGTCGACTACTAAGTAATACACATGTTTCTGAAATCTGTACACAGTATTTTAGCGATAACTTTCTCATCCGACCTCAGAATGAGATGATTAAAGATTTGTTGGAAAGCTGTTAAAAAGACCTATAACTTTGGTCTTTTGAGTTTTCTCAGATTCTAAGTGCATCGTTGTGTAAAATCTATAAACTCTTGACTGGTCATTTTTCTCAGATTTTTCTCGTGCATGTTTTGTGCATTTGCACTCATATATTCATATATATGTATCGAATTGATCTCAAATCAATTCCTAGCATACTCAAATATCAATAAACGTTATTTATCACAATATAACATGTTTATTATTATATCTCACAACATTCAAAATTACGGGGTTTTACAGTTATAGACTTGTAGTTTTAGTAGGTCGTCTCATCCTTATGTCTTAGCTCATGTTGCCATTATGTCTCTAACTTTAATGTACCAAATTTGATATCAGTTCAGTTACTTATTCTTTTGATTATTGTTTGGTTTTTCAGCCTGGAGAATGCTGGTGAAAATTCTGTTTTACCCATATTGAGATGTGTAAGATTTGTTATTGGACTTCTTTGCTCTCTTCAAACTAGTTCAACAATCTCCTCTTCAAAGGGGGTGGACTATCAGGTAATTCATGTTCAATTGATATAATTTGTATACATCATTAGCATATTGATGTTTACTTTATTACGTATTTATTAAAATCCTATAAGTGCAACAGTTAGCTTACCAAATAAAGAAGAGTAATCTATGTACACATGGTTAGGACCAGATTGACTAAAATATTCAACTTCAAATTATGGATTCTCTTAAATAAGAAGCTTTACTGCCTGATGTTTCCATATGTTTGCAACCTGTAATGATAGTTCTAGTATCCTGCATTTAGGATGAATGGAAATCGTGCCATTTCAGCTAGCAGTGAAGTCTGCTTCTTAGTGTTTTTCTCTTTTAGAAGAGCTTTAAACTCAGCAATCAGCACTCAGCAGTGGGGTCTGATTCTGCTCTGCCAGTATTTCTCTCGTTTAGAAGAGACTACGTTAAGATCTTTTCCTGTCCAGAGACTGGAAGAGGGAACATCTCCTAGATTTCCACTCATATGCCTGTCGCTTGTCGCATTTAGGTTCACTTTCACGGATGAAAGTTGTACGTTGCCATGAAAACTAGCTGAAACAGAAGGTATTAAGCAGTATCTGAAACACTTGATTCTCCATCGGTGACCGTGGTCTATGTCAACAGCATCAAATCTTAAATTTGAAGTAAAATTTCCTTGTCCTGTCTTTGTTAATGTTGACAGTTGAATAGAAAAGCTAAAAACTTTGTGAACCCTTTTATTATCTTTTCTTTTTTTGTTTTTGTTTTTTGAGCAGTAGATTTAATCTTTGAATATTTCAGAAGCATCAAGAAGTCACTTATTCAGATTAAATAGCTGCAGTCTTTGTCTTGTCAAACCTTAAATGTTTCCTTTTCGAAACGAACTACTTGGGTGTGAAATTTAGGTTTCAATGACCTATTTTTGTATTTCATTAGAACGTCTATTTATATACAATTGGAGTCCTAAACAATAGGACTTGTTTCCTATTTTAAAGGAGAGAATCTTGCCTAATCTAATCTAAATAAGGAAAGAATTACACAACTGTTTATATCTAATTTACAGCCTAATTTATAGCTAATTTACAGCAAAGAATCCCAACACTCCCCCTCAAGTTGGGTTGTAAATATTTATCATACCCGACTTGCGACTAAGATCTTCAAAATGCACCCTTGGAAGTGCTTTAGTCAAGATATCGGCAGTCTGTAGATTAGAAGGAATGTAAATAGGCTTGATTACTTTCCCTTCTAACTTTTCTTTAATTAAATGCCGATCTATTTCCACATGCTTGGTCTGGTCATGATGAACTGGATTTTTAGCAATACTGTAGCAGATTGACTATCACACAGTAGCTGGATTGATCCTTTAGAAGGTATCTTCAATTCAGCTAATACTCTTTTCACCCAAATTCCTTCACAAATACCATGAGCCATAGCTCGAAATTCCGCTTCTGCACTACTCCGAGCTACCACAACTTGCTTTTTACTTCTCCATGTTGTCAAATTTCCCCAAACATAGATACAATATCCAGAAGTGAACCGTCTATCTGTGATTGAGCCTGTCCAGTTTGCATCAGAATACATTTCCACTTCCCTACTTGAGTTCTTCCTGAATAACAACCCTTTTCCGGGAGTCATTTTCAAGTATCTCAAGATTCTGTACACCGCTGTCATGTGTTCTTCAGTAGGGTTGTTCATGAACGCGTTGCCGGGTAGTCTATTCCCGTGAGAAAGACGAAGTCTACGTATTCAATATCGTAGCACTAAAACGGTTAACTCTTTTAGCTTGAACGTCACATAGGAGCGGACTTAAACAAGCCGCATGCTAGCCCGACTCAAACGGTAGTCGGTAAAGGCTAATCAAATCCGTTGAAGGCTGGGGATTAGCCAAAAATCCTAAAGTCAACGCCTAACACGCGTTGCCGGGTAGTCTATTCCCGTGAGAAAGACGAAGTCTACGTATTCAATATCGTAGCACTAAGAGCGTTAACTCTCTTAGCACAAACGTCACATAAGAGCGGACTTAAACAATCCGCATGCTAGCCCGACTCAAACGGTAGTCGGTAAAGGCTTGTCAAATCCGTTGATGGCTGAGGATTTGCCAAAAATTCTATAACTGCGAGTCATTGACGCATCAACTCCACTAGTTGGTCTCGTGACTTAAGCACCCAACAAATTCAGGACAAAATCCACACATGCAGATGAATCAACTTTAACAGTTGGTCCTGCAACCCCAACATTCGGGACCACCGTGCTCCAATACCTTAAGAGCTTAAACTGTGTATACTCCAGCAAACGTACGAGTATAAACTGTGTTAATGGCGATCCGTAAACCCTAGGGTCAACGCCGGTCAACGCGTAACCCTAGGTCAACGCCAAGCAACGCGTTGCAACAAAAGTCAACGTTCGACGATTCGAAACCCTAGGGTGGACGCCGGTCAACGCGTAACCTTAGGTCAACGCCAGTCAACGCGTTGCAAGCGAAAATCAACGTTCGACGATTCAAAACCCTAGGGTCAACGATCTGTGATTGAGCCTGTCCAGTTTGCATCAGAATACATTTCCACTTCCCTACTTGAGTTCTTCCTGAATAACAACCCTTTTCCGGGAGTCATTTTCAAGTATCTCAAGATTCTGTACACCGCTGTCATGTGTTCTTCAGTAGGGTTGTTCATGAACTGACTAACAACACTTATTGAGAATGCTATGTCAGGCCTAGTATAAGAGAGATCGATCAACTTCCCTACAAGTCTTTGATATCTTCTCTTATCTACAGGAACACTATCTTTATTTGAACCAAGTTTGGTAGTGTTGTTCATAGGTGTCTCTGCAGGTTTACACATAAGCATACCCGTTTCTTTAAGAAGATCCAGTACATACTTTCTTTGAGAAACAACAATTCCCTTCTTAGATCTAGCCACTTCCATTCCCAAGAAGTATTTGAGTTTACCTAGGTCCTTGATCTCAAACTCTCTGGTAAAAAAATCTTTGATTTTTGGAAACTCCTCAACATAATTCCCTGTTAGAACAATGTCATCGACATAGACAATCAACACAGAAATTAGTCCATCCGAAGAATGTTTTACAAACATTGTATGATCAGATTGTCCCTGTATATACCCATTACTCTTCATAACTATGGTAAATCTTTCAAACCAAGCTCGGGGTGATTGTTTGAGACCATAAAGTGCCTTTTTTAGTCGACACACTTTGTTGATGTTTGATGAGTTTTGTAGTCCTGGAGGAATGTCCATATAGACCTCCTCTTCTAGATTCCCATTTAAGAACGCATTCTTGACATCTAATTGATGGAGGGACCAATCCAAATTTGCTGCAAGAAAGAGGAGTATCCGAATAGTGTTGAGTTTTGCAACCGGAGCAAAGGTCTCCTCATAATCTATGCCATAAGATTGAGTAAATCAGCTACCAACCTAGCCTTGTATCTCTCAATACTCCCATCTGCCTTTGTTTTTATAGTGAAGATCCACTTGTACCTGATCATATTCTTTCCATGAGGCAAATCGGTAATTTCCCAAGTACCATTTTTCATCAAAGCATTAACTTCCTCATTAACTGCCTTCTTCCATTCTGGGATAGCATGGCATCTTGGATTGAATTAGGTATGGAGATAGAACTGATTTTACTAGTGAATGCTTGGTATGATGAAGATAATCCCACATAATTCACGTAGTTGCCAATTGGGTACAATGGTTTACTTCTGCATTCTCTCACCCCTTTCCTGAGTGCAATTGGTAGATTCTCATTAGAATTATCATGATCATTCAAACTAGTACCTGCAGAATTTTCCTCCATAGTCTGTAAGTTAGATGTAGGGTTTTTTTACCTCAGGTTCAGTTCAGATGCTGGCAATAGTTGGGAATCTGCTAGAGTTTTTGATTCCTTTCGGTTTTCCCTTTTTTCTGTGATAGACAATTATATCGGAAAATTTAGAAACAGTTGGTTTTGGTTCAGGTTCAATCTGGACACTTGGAGAAGGTGGAATTTCAGGTGTTTCCAGTGAAGGTGGAATTTCAGGTGTTTCCAGTGTGCTATCCAAGAGAAACTAATATTCTTGTAGTTGGCTCTGACTAGAACTCTTCCCCTGAATATCAGTTTTGGGGTAATAGGGTTTTGTTTCAAAAAAATGTAACATCCATGGTATGATAAAACTTTTGGTTATTAGGACAGAAGCATTTGTAACCCTTTTTGTTGGGAGAGTATCCTACAAAGATACATTTGGTGGATCGCGAGTCAAGCTTGGTTTGATGTTGTTGATGGATATGCACAAACACAGTACACCCAAATATTTTTAAAGGAAGAGTGGTGGGGAAAATGGTTGAAAAAAAACTTGATTTGGAATGAAAAAATCTAGTACTTTGGATGAAAGTCGATTGATTAGGTATGCCACTGTAAGTACAGCCTCACCCCAAAAACGTTTTAGAACATGGGATGAAAACAACAAAGATCTTGCCATGTCCAGAAGGTGTCTATTCTTTCTCTCAGCAATTCCATTTTGCTGAGGAGTATCTACACAGGAACTTTGGTGTATGATTCCCTCAGTTGATAGGTTTGAGCCAAGATTAGAATTGAAAAACTCTCTTCCATTGTCAGTTCTAAGAACTTGAATGGAAGTTTGGAATCGATTTTTAATCATTGTTTTGAAATTTTTAAATATTTGGGAAACTTCTGATTTATTTTTCATGAAAAAAATCCATGTGAGTCGTGTGTGATCATCTATGAAAGAGATGAACCACCGAGCTCCCGTAACATTTGAAACTTGAGAAGGGCCCCAAACATCACTGTGGATCATAGCAAAAGGTTTTGATGCTTTGTATGGCTGAATTGGGTATGAAATGCGAGTGTGTTTGGCAAATTGACAAATTTCACAATGAAAAGAACTAGCACTTTTTTTTCTGAATAAACTTGGAAAAAGTTTAGATAAGTACATAAAACTTGGGTGACCTAACCTGTAATGCCACACCATGACCGACCTCTCAATCTCACCAACAGACACACAAGAACTAGTTTGACAAGAAATAGGTTCACTCACTCCAAGATGAGATTGTCTCATAGAATCCAGTTGAACCTCTAGATGATAATGCCCAGCATGACTCCTAGCACTGCCAATCATCCTCCCCGAAATCAAATCCTGAAATTCACAGACATGAGGAGAAAAATTAGCTATACAATTAAGATCTTGAGTAATTTTATTTATGGAGAGTAGGTTGCAGTCTAAATTAGGAACATATAGAACAAATTTGAGTGTTATGTCCTTGGATACCACAACCGAACCAGTCCCTTTTACTTTTGCCAAAGAACCATCAGCAATTCTAACTGTGAGAGCTTCATTACAAGTAGAATTTGTGT
This sequence comes from Asparagus officinalis, assembly GCF_001876935.1. NCBI lineage: Eukaryota > Viridiplantae > Streptophyta > Magnoliopsida > Asparagales > Asparagaceae > Asparagus > Asparagus officinalis. The sequence continues at coordinate 131,305,181 of NC_033797.1, read as the reverse complement.
GGAAAACTTGCTTATCTCCTGTCATGTAATCGGAGGCCCCAGAGTCTACAATCCAAGGCTTATAGTGCTCTTGTTTCACAGTCAAGGCCTTAAGAAAATTACCTTTTTGAGCTATGGAACCTGACCTAACAACTGGTGGAGTTTGCTGTGATTGCGGCAGCTTTCTCAATCCATCAAGTTCTTCTTTGCTAAAATTCCCAAGTTGCTCTGAACTGCCAGCCATGTTGCCTCCAATTTCCTTCTCTATTGCTGTCTTTGACTTCCAATCAGCAGGTTTTCCGTGGAGTTTCCAGCAGGTTTCTTTTGTATGACCAGGGCAACGACAATGTTCACACCATGACCTTCCCCCTTTTCGTGGTTGCTGCTGGTTTCGGACAGCCAAGGCTGATGACTCACCACTAGTAGCTGATTTTTCTGTCCCTAGCATCAAATGGCGTCTACTCTCATCCCTTCGGACCTCAGAGAAAGCTTCACGTAAGCTTGGCAGCGGTTTTGTGCTAAATATCCTTCCTCTTACAGCATCAAGACTTGAATTCAGACCCAAGCAAAATTTGTAGACCCGTTTATTCTCTATGATCTTCTTGTATTGTTTCAGATCAGCAGTGGTATCCCAGGAATATTTTTCAAAAGCGTACAATTGCTGTCAGCTTTGATGGAGTTTGTTGTAATACTCGGTCACGGATAAATCACCTTGTCGAAGATCGTGCAAGACACCCTCAATAGTCACCAGTTCAGGGGTGTTGTGTTTGTGAGAATAAGTGTCTTTTGCAGCCTCCCAAATCTCTGCAGAAGTTTCATATAAGAGAATTTTCTCCTATGTTAGGCTCCATGGAATTTACTAGCCAAGACATGACCTGGCTGTTATCTCTCTTCCAAATCCGATTGACCAGCATCTTTTTCATCTGGTTCAGTGATATTTCCAGTGAGATAATCTTCTTTCTCCTTGCTGCGGACATGAAACATGAAGGATTGAGACCATTGGATGTAGTTTCGACCATTCAATTTGTAGATGGTGATGGGTGTGGACGAGTAGTTTGTCAAGTCTCCCCCATTGTTGAAATAGCAATTTTGACGTTTGAAGTGGAGGATTTTGGAGTTTTAATAGAAGTTTCGTTGGTGTTTGTCATGTCTAATATTTGATGTTGCTGCCTAGAATGAGATAGAGGCTAGAGCAGCTGATGAATACTGCCAGAATAAGCAGAGTAGAATATGAATACTGCCGGAATAAGCAGTGCAGAATGCTGCCGGAAAAAGCAGTAGATGTAGAGTTGACCTAGAACGGCTTGTGGGAAGAACAGTAGGTTTCTAGGGATGCTCTGATACCATGTGGAATTTAGGTTTCAATGACCTATTTTTGTATTTCATCAGAACGTCTATTTATATACAATTGGTGTCCTAAACAATAGGACTTGTTTCCTATTTTAAAGGAGAGAATCTTGCCTAATCTAATCTATATAAGGAAAGAATTACACAGCTGTTTATATCTAATTTACAGCCTAATTTATAGCTAATTTAGTAATTTACAGCAAAGAATCCCAACATTGGGCTTAGTTCGGAAATGGTTATTACATGATTAACCGGGTTAAGGAATATTGGTCAGCGTGGTATGTATTTATTTGATAGCTTGAAACAAAGTCTGAATGCTCTGAGTGGGTGATGGATTTTTAAACCTCTAGTCTTTTGGGTTATTTTCAGGCTGTTTCTCAATATAATCATGCGTTAAAGTCTCCGAAACCTTGCTTTAACCCAATTCCAGTGAAGGCCTACTTGTGGTGGAAAAAAGGGATATCTGAGTTGTACTACCTGGGTATTTTTGTGGGCTTTTCTATTTCTTGTATAATGGTGGAAAAAGGGATATTTGAGTGAAGCTTCCTTGTTTGCTGTCTCCTTTGCTGTCATTTCTGCTCACGTCTTATCCACTAGAAGATTTTCAGACACATACCATCAACATCGGAGTTGGACATAATCCCTTTATTGAATATGGGTCACTCAGTGAGAATTAAGTAATTCTATTTCATTATGAGATGCAAGATCATATTTTATGAGGCTGATCAAAATGCATATTTTTCTTTTGATGTATGAGCTGTTACTCATTAAAATATTTGCCATTTCTTTCTCGTCTCCCCTATGAACAAAATGCACATTTTTCTTTTGGCGTCCCACTCATTAAAATGCTTATGATTTCTTTCTTCTGACATATGATCAAAATGCATGTTTTTCGTTTGAAGTATTAGCCATTTCTCATTAATATACTTGCGATTTTTTTCTTGTCATTTCCCCTATATTGTCCTTTCTTGTGTGACCTGCTTGTTTGTTGTTGAATTTTCTTTTTCTTTTTCTTTTTATTTCGGAGAATGGGTGGTGTTTGCAGTTGTGGGGAGATAGGAGAGGGTTGAACTATTTGTGAATAAGACAAAAAATGATGGGTAAATGATTGATGAAGAACAGTAATATTGGTAGTTATTTTTTGTCAGGTTATTTCTATAGCTCTCATTTGGTTTTGTCCTTGTAATGATGTCAATGCCTTTTCTTTCCTTTCAGATGATGCAGCAATTAGTGCACTGCTCTTGGATACTACACCTTAGCTGCAACAAGCGTAGAGTTGCCCCGATTGCTGCACTTCTTTCTGCTGTGTTGCATCGGTCAGTATTCAGTGACTTGAGGATGCATGAAGGAGATGGCGGTCAGCAGGGCCCTCTAAAGTGGGTCAGTCTTTATTTGTTCTGAACGCTGTTATTTATGTTACCAGAGGACTGTCATATGTAATTTTTTTTATTGTGTACTGTTTGAAGAATAATCTCACCAGCTAAGATCCTAAGCACTTCCTGTAGGATAATTTGTAATTTGAAATTTGAAAATCAAGTAAGATTTATTAGATGTATTTCACAACCATATCAAAGAAAGATTACATATGAGTTGTGGCTTCTTATTTTACAGTCGAACATTTTCAGTAAAGATATGAAATATTTCGTATTAGAAGCATTCCTTTTTTAGGCTTGAAGGTTTACATTTATCTTGTAATTGTATCACCACTGGCAAGAACTATGTTTAGTATTCAACAATTTCTTGGTTGCATAACATTTTCAGGTTGCAGCAAGGGCTATATGATTGGACGACAAATGGGAATTGGCTTAAATAATACGTGTAAAGAACTTTTTTTTGTCAGGCAATTGAATATACAAAAATTATCCTTTTGTCATCATGTTGTAGCCCCCCCAACCCCACCACCCACCGGAAAAAAACCAAAACCCAAAAAAAACCCAAAAAAGGGAAAAAAGATAGAGAAGATTAAATAAATATACAAGCTCACACTCGACTAATTGATAAAGTTTCTTGTTTATTAAGGAACTCTTATTTCCAACTCTAAGCTTTATTCCTCTGACCTTATGGAGCAGGCTATCTGTCAATGTAATAGGATATTAACTCTAGCTCTCCCCTTTTCATCCACACTCTCCCCAAACACCCCCAAACACCAACACAACCAAAGGAGAATACATACCAGACTGGATCGCTTGGTGCATTTTTTGATTTGTGCGAGGACTGCCTGATTGCTGCACTTTTGCATCTGCGATTTATCTATTATTTTTATTAACAGTCTTTTCTTCTACTGCAGTTTATTGAAAAACTTCTTGATGAAGGTTCAAAAAGTCCTCGCACTATTCGCCTGGCAGCTTTACACCTTACAGGATTATGGTTGTTGCATCCGAGAACTCTCAAGTACTATACCAAGGAGTTAAAGTTGCTATCTTTATATGGCTCTGGTATACTAATCCTTAGTGTAGTCATTTTTTCAACAATGTGTTTTAGTTTTCACTTACATGCTTCAAAAGTAACTGTGCAGTGGCCTTTGATGAGGATTTTGAAGCTGAACTATATGAAAATCATGAAGCTAGAGTTGAAGTTTCATTGCTTGCTCAAAGTGCTGATTCTGAGTTAACTGAGGTTAGCTGGACTACATCATTACTAGTACCATGACTATGGTCTATTGATTTTAATTATATTGAGCATTGCGTTGTTATGTTTGGCTGAAGTAAGCCACATTTCTGATGAAGTGACTCCGGTTCTTAAAAACTAGAATGCACACACAAAGAACTTTAAATGCTGTAATTCCAAGCAGTCTATTTAGCCATAATTTATGTTAAACTTACCAAAGCAACATAGTTTAAACAATTTCAGTGACAATATAGTTATTTGATGTAGTCTAATTATTTGATTAAGTCTAATATCGTTAATACGACATGAGGCCTTCAGACAGAAGTGATTGTTAAAATGTAAATTGCCAACACCAAAAGGGTTTGCGTCATAGATTCATAGCATGTGGGTTATGTGTATTATTTCGCAAGGTATATAACAATCATAGCTATCTAATTATTAGCTTGAGAATCCTACATGGACATTTTTAAGATAAAGATTTCATATTTATTTTTAATTTTTTGGTACGAAATGTTAGATTTAATTTAATACCAAAGTGAGCAATTCATGTGCAA
>NC_033797.1:131289231-131300676 GCF_001876935.1 Asparagus officinalis | reverse complement strand
CCCTTAAAACAAACTCGTAAGCATACATCACTCATAAGAGAAACAAAGAAAACAGAACTCCATACAATTACACCAAGAAATACCTTTCTATACTCCATGTTAAAGAAACTTTGTATAAACACCTCAAACCTGTAAACTGCAAGTTGGACGCAATGAAGCCAAACATTCTAGCTTCCCTTTGCCCTTCTTCAAGAACACCTGAAAGCTCCTGAATGATTTGACATGCTAGCTATTTTACCTTCCCAATTCCCTCTTATGTTGTGGTACGAACTCAGGGAATATACATAATCTCCTAGACCATTCTCCATTACAACAATGTATCAGATATCTTCGGAATAGAGCTCAATTTAATCTTAAGAAAGAATTGAAGCTTCAAGAATGAAGAGTCCACGCTTGGAGGTACGTTCCTGAATATAGCATCATTTCTAGCAGCACATATCATATAGACACAAGCAGCTAATGAAGCCTGTTAGAGATGGTAAATCAGAATTGCATAGCTTTATTCATCTACATAGGTCTATATATAGGAGTACATAACACATATGGGTAATAGGTTAATGGGCCTAAACCCAATAACCCAATACTAATGTTAGTCTACTAATACCAACACTCTCCCTCAAGCTGGAGCATATATATCAATCATGCCCAGCTTATTACACAGAATGAACAACACTTTAGGTGAGGTAGCTTTAGTGAGAATGTCAGCTAACTGTTTTGAAGACGGAGTGAACTGAAGAGAGATCACTTTCTTTTCCCAAACATCTCTGACAGAATTACAATCAACCTTTATGTGTTTAGTTCACTCATGAAACATTGGATTCTTTACAATATAGATGACTGACTGATTATCATAATACATAGGCAGAGATCCAGGTTGAGTAAAACCAAGCTCAGTCAACAATTTCTGCTACCACATCATCTCACGGACAGTGTGAGCCATAACTCTGTATTCTGCCTCTGCACTGGATCGAGATACCACATCTTGTTTCTTGCTTCTTCAAGTTACCAGATTTCCTCCAATAAAAGTACAAAATCCAGAAGTAGACTTCCTATCTCCTATGTCTCCTGCATACCCAGCATCAGAAAAAGCAGAGATGTGTAAATGACCATGTTTCTTTTACATTAATCCTTTTCCAGGGTAGCTTTTAACATACGCTAAAATCCAGAAGTTGATCTACCTTACTGTAATCTGGCTCTGATACCATGTTAGAGATGGTAAATCAGAATTGCATAGCTTTATTCATCTACATAGGTCTATATATAGGAGTACATAACACATATAGGTAATAGGTTAATGAGTCTAAACCCAATAACCCAATACTAATACTAGTGTACTAATACCAACAAAGCCCTTAAAATTTGAGTCGACTCCTTTGCCACTCCATTTCCTGGAAATCCAGGGTATTGACCTGGTTTAATGACAAGGCATATGATGCGCTAATATATAATCAGTAGTTTTCAGAGACAAATTTTTGCTTACTCAAAAAATAAGTGATCTCTAGTTTCCTCGACATTTCCACAGAGAAAACATAGAGGGCTAATCTGCAAACCCTTTCTTAATAATTTTTTTTGTTTGAAGTCTATCATTGAATGGAAGCCAGAGAATATACCAGGTCTGGGCAAGCTCGTTCTGTTCCACACAAGTTTCCACCATTGAACTTCGGGAGCAGTTGAACATACACTTTAATAAGTAGCTCTAGAAGAAAAGGGTGGGGAGGGACCATTCTATACTATACCATTATCCCTCAACTCGATAATATGAAGAAATTTAGGCCTGAGCTTCAATATTTTTCTCAAACTTCACGACTGAGGGGCTTTGATTGGTATGGACAACAAGAACCAAGAGTCAATTCCATTCTCTCGTAGTTCTACTCTATTGCTTTATATATGTTGGAAAGGGACTAGTATCGGTGCTGAATTATCCAAACCGCTAAAGCAGAGATTTGGTGATACTTCTTTGTGTCTTTGGACATGGCCTGATGTCAGAGGAGCCTGTCAAGGGGCAGGGTTATGCCCAAAGTTGAAAAGCATATTCTATTGAGCCTATTGATTTCATTCTCTTTCTCGAAGTTATTATTACCATTCACCCCTTCCCTTCACAATTGGTTCTACATTATGAAATAAAGCATAATAAACACCAAGGTTTTAAATTTCGGTTATCGGGAATTTATCGGACGGCCAAAATTCTTATCGGATAGCGGAAATCGGGGATATATCGGGGATAAGTAGTATTTATCGGAGTGATATACTAGATGGTGTATATATATAATATAATAACTAAAAAATATAATCTAACCATGCTTAATGAAATATAAACATACCAAAATGTAAATCATCATGTTTAGAATCACTAACCAATTGTAGAAAGCAAAACTTGCATCTTGACTGCACGATGAAACCATTCGATTGCATAGCCTTACTTATCGGCCGATAATCCCGATAAAAAAACCTTACTTATCGGCCGATAAGTATCGATAACGCCGATAACTCCCCGATAACTTGCCAAAAACGATAACCGATTAAAAATCCAAGTTATCTTATCGGAGAGCTCCCAAATCCGATAACTCGGCCGATAATATCGATTATCGGCCGATATTTAAAACAATGATAAACACATGCCAAGGCAGTAACATGTCATTTATCTCTAGGAGCTACGTCATCTTCGGTCTGGGATTTATTTGACCATCAGGAGACCTTTCTACTGATAGCCCTCTGTCACGCCCCAAGCCCGTGGGCCCTATTGGTGCATGTTAGCTGTGGGACCCACCGAGAGCAACTCAATGTTGGCTAAAATCCACTGCTAAAATGCTAGCACTAGTTGTTCTTTAGTCTTAGGTTTTCTCTATTTAAGCCACTAAAAGTTCTTCTCAGTAGTCTATGTGGAACTAAAGTGGAGGTGTCATATCATCCCACCTTACAAAGACGACGTCCTCGTTGTCTCGACATGATAATTGACACATCCCAACATCACTTGCCAGGCGATGTGGATTCTAGAGGTGGCTCCCACCGCAACCACAAGATGTACACTTAGCTCCACATTTTCAGCTGGCTAACGGCTCTGATACCATTTGTCACGCTCCAGGTCTGTGGGCCCAGGGCGTGACACTCTCTGTCATGACTCCCCCCCCCAAAAAAAAAAAAAAAAACCCAAAAAAAGAGAGTAAAAAATGCCCGCAATGTTATTTGGGTACAAGGAAGCATATGCTTACATCCTTTTTTTCTCCCACATCACAAGCTCTGTAGTGTGTGAAGGTAAACTAATGCTGGAGGAGCCTTCTTTAATGCCTCAATGAAGGTCAAGTCCTCTGTTGGTGTCATGCCCTCAAGCTTGGGTCTTCTTTCTATTACTCATCTCTATGTTTGGGACTATTGTTTGTCTCCGTTTCTGACACCCTACTACCTGTGTCCATGTTTGAGATCTTACTGTTATCTCCATTTTGAGATCTTATTGTCTGCCTCCATGTGTGAGACGAAACATGTTCACAATCTTTTGGATATATAGGTTACTACTTTTAAACAACCATTGCATCTCATGCTTCACGAAACATACCCTTAACGTTGTAGGTACATCTTTTCTCCATAAGCCAAGCAATCACCTCTTACAGCTAGCCGTCCATTTCATTGACCAACCTTGGAGCAACTTCTCTGGAATATTTTGGTTTCAGGTGCCTTTATTTATGCTACTCTGTGACGGTAGCTGGTGCATGTTGAATATCATCCACTACATACAATCCACATGTCAATTGCTGGAAATTGGGAATTTTAGAAGAAATATTGAAGGTGGGGTTTTAACGGGCACATGTTAATAACAACTGAATTAAGTGAGATTATTAAATAACTAGAAATGGTGGATTCCATCATCAATTTCGATATATACTATTTTATAGACAAAATATGCATTCACATTTTAAAGTCTTATATTTTTATGTTAACCTCACGTGCATTTGTACATGCCCAATTATTTAGTGTAATGACAATCCCTTGTAAACTTCTGGTATTTGTGGCCCTTGTTGTTATGTGTTTTGTTGTCGTAGTGGGTAAGCTGCACTATTCTTAGTGTTGATTTTTATGAATTTATACTAGTTATGATGCTTTTATTTCCATTTAGTGTCGTTTTTATTTCAAGTTACTTTGTCAAATATTTCAATTTGTCCCGTTATATTGCAGTCGGCAATTTCTCATTTATATTCGTGCTATTTGATTTATTTTGTAAAAATATTCATCCTTGGCAATAGATGTCAATCTCACCTTTCTCACCTTATATATCCATTCAATTGGTCAAACTTTTTTTATCTGTATTTTATTCTTTCTTAACTTGTGTTGTCTATTCAGCTTAGACCACTGCTTAATAGCCCCTTGGCAATTCAAAGTTTTCCATATGTTTGTATTTCTATTGTTGACATCAGTTGAGTTCCTAGTGCATTGTTTTTTTAACTTTATTTTGTTTACTTTAGCATTATTATTCTGCCAAACATTTATTGATTAGTCACTTTTTTGGGGGTATTTTTCAGGTGTTTATTAATACAGAGCTGTATGCGCGGGTATCTATTGCGGTTCTATTCTACAAGCTAGCTGATTCTGTTAACAGGGAAGGGAAACAGAAACATGAAGATTGTCTTGCTGCACTTGATTGTGGAAAAACATTTCTATTTGAGCTTCTTGATTCTGCGGTATGTGTTAATTACTTTCCTTTAGCCTTCACAAGAATGGTGGTGAAGCTCTTATCAATAGTTTATAACATGTAACTGAATTTCTCCTTAAATCTCACTCTAGAAAAGAGAATAAACTTAGAGTTATGCAAGGTTTCTTTTCTGATATGCTCTCTGCCCATCTGCAAAGAGCTAGCGGACTTTCTTGGGTAATTTTGTTAATGTATAGTAGGATTGTTATGAAGTGTTGATTCTGACCTTTCTTAGTGGCTCATGGAAAATATAAATAATAGTATGTTTGTTGAAATATATTTTTAAATGAAAAATGGCTGTGGAATATATTTTTGCAGTGATTGTATTATAAATACCAGAAAATTTCTCTGAAGTTGTTTTACTGGTATTTGTCCAGCAATAAGGTGTCCCCTTTATGCGATAAAAATCGCTTAGTTTGTTTCTGATATGTTCTCTACCCTTTCAGCCAAAAGCCTTACGAACCTTTCCTGGAAATGTTTCCTTAATGAATACTAGGACTTTTACTTAGGATTCAGATTCTAATCTTTATTGATTTTGGCTCTTGGAAGATATGAATAATATATATATATATATATATATAAATTTTGGAATATATTTTGGTAATTATTGCATGATAAATATAGGAAATTTTTCTAAAGTTATTTTCCTGATATCGGTCCAGCAATAAGGTCTGTCCTTTTTGCAGATATGTTTATAAGATCATAACTGCACTTCATTTGAATAATTCTAACTACTATTGGAAGTGTGTTATTGTGGAACTTTTAACTAGATTTGCTGCTTGGAGCAGTCTTCTGTTCAATTGGGATATAGTCAGTTTGGTGAACAGGCGGAACACGAAATGTTTACTTATATTTTGTGTTGAAATGTTTAAACTCGTGCTTCCTTTTAATAGTTGTAAGGTAAGAATAAGCATTGTCTAAGGTGCATCTGAAGTAACAGTATTCTAGTTAGGTATAAGACATATGGTGCATTAATTTGTATATTCTGGTGCAAGTGTGACCTTGGATTCAAACTGCGATTTTTTTGTTGAGCTTTTTTCATCCTTTGATAATCTTTGAACTAGCCCCGTTCTGAATATTCATCTTAGATACCGACATATTAGAATAAAGGCGATATACAAAATTGTTCAAATTATCGAGGTATAAAACTTATGAGTCATACTATAAAACTTTGGGAGAGGGTAATTGAGCAAAGACTAAGAAAAGGGACGAGTATATCTGAAAATCAATTTAGTTTGATGCCTGAGAGGTCTATGGAACCTATACATATTTTGAGACGGTTGATGGAGAGATATAGAGAGAAGAGAAAGGATCTACATATGGTTTTTATCGATCTAGAAAAAGCTTATGATAGAGTGCCTAGAGAGGTAATGTGGTGGGTGTTAGAAAAGAAATATGTATCTAGTATATATATTGATGTGATTAAAGATATGTATGATAGAGTAACAACTAAAGTAAGAACTAATGAAGAAGAGACTAAACCATTTTCTATTACCAGATATGTATGATAGAGTAACAACTAAAGTAAGAACTAATGAAGAAGAGACTAAACCATTTTCTATTACCATAGGTTTACACCAATGGTCAGTTTTAAGTAAGAACTAATGAAGAAGAGACTAAACCATTTTCTATTACCATAGGTTTACACCAATGGTCAGTTTTAAGTTATTATCTTTTTGCATTAGTTATGGATCAACTTATTAAGCATATTCAGGATGAAATCTCATGGTGTATGTTATTTGTCGATGATATAATATTAGTTGATGAAACTAGAAGAGACATTATTTCTGAAGTAGAAAGATGGAGACAATCTCTTGAATCTAAAGGTTTTAGAATTAGTAGAATAAAAATAGAATATATGGAGTACATTTTTAGTAAAACTAGGAAAGAGAACCTATGGTACATTTTGATGGCCAATAAATACCTAAAATTAATCATTTTTGGTATTTGGAATCAATCATTAGGCATGATGGTGAATCGAATCAAATCGGGATAGTTAAAATGGAGGAGTGCTTCGGGAGTCTTATGTGATCGTAGAATACTAATGAAACTAAAGGGAAAATTTTATAGGACAGTTATAAAACCAATTATGCTTTATGGGTTAGAGTGTTGGGCAATTAAAAGACATGTGCAAAAAATAAGTGTAGCAGAAATGAGAATGTTGCGATGATATTGTGGGTATACATTAAAAGATAGGATAAAACATGAGTGCATTCATAGTAAATTAGAGGTTGCGCTTATTGTGGATAAAATGAGAGAATAGATTAAGATGGTTTGGTCATGTACAACGGAGACCCCTTAGTGCACCGATTAGGAAAAACGATAATATTAGAATTAATGGGGCTAGGAGATTTAGAGGTAGACCTAAAATGACTTGGTTAGAAGCAATTAAGAAGGATATGATTAAGACTAACTTAACAGAGGAGATGACCCACAACAGAATGGAATGGAAAAATAGGATTCATGTAGCCAACCCCAAACATTTAGAATTAAGGCTTGGTTGTTGTAGTTGTATGGCCCATTTTGTACGCTTAATATGATGTCAGTCAGTGGAAATCAAAAAATTTCTTTTTTCGTTTGGGAATTTTTTCCATACGTAACTTAAGGCTGAACCAAATGCGAAAGCTTAGCTTCTTGACATTGAGAATGCATTTAAAGGCAAAAAATGGGATTGTTATGTTACCTGCTGTCTTCCTTGGTGAAATGTGTTTGGGCTTCCTTGTTGAAATGTGTTTAGGTTTAGGCAATACAGGCCTGATATATTGTTAAAGAAGTTAGTCGACGAAACTGTATTTAACTAAGAATTGACCAATGATTGGAGGGTAACCAGTTTGGTACGCATTTGTAAGAACAAAGAGATGTAAAGTTAGACAAACTGTTGTCCAATCAAGCTTATAAGCTATACGATGACTGTTTGGGGAAGAGTAAATGACACATCAGAGAGGGGTTGTCTTTGACTCTTTGCATAAGTTATGGATGCCCTTACTATTTAGAGGACCATGTCTTATTAATTATGATGCATATTGTTTCCTAATAATCTTGTATTGGTTGATACGATGGAATTCAAAATGGAAAAGGGGAACAAAGGTTTAAATTTAAATATTTGAAAATGGAGTTTGTAGAGTGTAAAGCTGCAAGAAGGAATGCCTACGTGGGACAAAATTAATGGCCTGGAATTATATGTGAATATCAACTCTTTCTACTTATGACCAATTGTCCATCATGATGATTTGAAGGATGCACTCATGGACCAAATCTGGTTGGAACAAAATGGAGAATGCTTTGGGAAGTTTTATGTTGTCAGTTTGTCATATAATTCCTGTGGAATTGAAGAGAAAATCCTATAAGATTACAATGAAATAAGTGACCTTTTATGGTCATAATTGTAAAAAATCAAGGGGAAAAACATCTACAGAAGACGAGTGTAGCATAAAAAAGAATGTTGTGATGGATTAGAGACACTTTCTTGAATTGCAAGGTGCTAAAGATAGATTCGCTAGATATGAAATGACGGGGAGCTGGTTTAGATGGTTTGCACATGTGCAATTGAGGCTGATAAGTGTGCCTGCTGGGAGTTGTAAGATCACAATTAATAGAGCAAAGAGGATGCAAAGTAGGAATAAAAGATATGGGCAAAGGGAAAAAAGATGGGGGTACTTGCTGAGTTAACCTAGGACACAACCTTTGACGAAGATGAACAAAAGAAAACATAACTTGGGGCTAACCTCAAAACTCTAGGCTAGAGGAATTGTTTACATGTTGTTTTGGGTCACTTCTTGGATGTATTTATTTACCATGTAGAGGCGGGTTGCGTGCGCGTGTTTTGGGTTGGCTGAGGTGAGGTTTGGAGAAGGGATTTGACTAATATAGCCTTAATTTATTGTCTTCAAATTCAACATGTTGAAGATCTATGAACATGTCACAGTGTGTAATTTCAATAAAGTATGTGTACTAGCATTCGCATTTAGTCATTGAATTGTTTAAAATTGCTTTAAATAATTCATTCTAGTAGTTATGATGATATTGACATTAATAACTTGCATGCTTTAAGAATAATCAAAATGCTATATTTTGTTGTAGGAAAAAAAGCCCATTCTTGTTCCTTATCCAATCCCACTCACTTGGCATTTAACTAACAAGGAACTTCACACTAGGGCTATCCTACGCGAGACATTCTTCTCGTATTTATCTTACTGACATGCTATGTTGCATGGGTGCGGGTGCGGGTGCGGGTACGGACATGGTTGCGGACACGAACACGGTAAAATTTTATAAGTTAGGATACACTAACACGGCTATATACATATTAAAATTAGTAATGTATACAATGTCAATATTGTTTTTCATTAACATGTTATGAGAACTAAAATCCTTATACCATATTTAGGTTTTTTTGATTGAGTAGATGGTCAATTGAAATACTACTTGTTTTTTTAACTAATACCCAAATGACCCATTAAAATCATATTTATGAACTAATTATGTGCTAAAACGAACCTGTCTTGAGTCCAACGAGTTGCATAATTTGAGGCGAAGTATACGATATACATCCAAGAAGTGAATCACGAGCCTTTTAGGCTAAAGCATGTGTCATAATTGAGTACTTTTTTAAAAAATGTATGTATATTTTCAAAAAGTGTCCACATGGCTGCATGAAGTGTTGGACTTGGATATGGGAGCCTAGGTGAAGTGTCTGGGAAACCTAGCTGACATGTGATTCACACTAAAGTTGTGGCCTAATAGTAAAATTTAAAAATGATTATCTAGGGGAGAAAAGAACCAGTAGATGCTTGGCCTTTGCCAAGAACAAAAAGTCACAGAGCCAAGCATTGAGCTTAAATTTATCATCTTCCTCTTCCTTTTCTTCTTCGAGAAGAAGTGATCTTTAATCCATCTGCTTCTTTGCTAATCAGAAGGAAGCTTTATGCAATGTCAACAGGTATCTTTTATTTTTGTTATCATTCTAGTTATTATGTAGGCATCCACCTGCTCTCAATGAATTCATATTAAGACTTCCGCTCATGATCTGATTAGCATGTAGTGATTATGGTTAATTCTCATCATGGTATTACCACTCTTATATCTTTAGGTTACTGTTTTCATTTTTACATAAACCACAATGAACTTTGGAATCAAATAAACATTAGTACCTATTGGATGTCAATGATAAACATTTATCGTCAGCATATTTGGCTTTTCTTTTGCTTAAGTAACAATTAAGGTGTATATTGAAGTACCAAAACAAAAAAAGTTGTAGCAAAGCCCAGGTTTCAGGCTTTTTATAATTAATTTTAAACCTCCAGTGCTAGGTTTTCCCCTCTTTTTGATGGAAATCATTAGTATTAGTTAAAAAAGCCATTTAGTCTGTATTTATTTTGGATACCTGTTATTGGTTCTTTAACTGTTTGAAACAGGTTAATGATAAAGACCTTGCAAAGGAGCTTTACAAAAAGTACAGTGCAGTGAGTATTTTTCTCGCTTGGGCCTATGTTGCTATATGCTGTTCCATTTTCCTCGTATTGGATAATGTGAAATTTGAAATTTATTTGTTTCACTTAGGTGCACAGACGTAAAGTTCGTGCTTGGCAAATGATATGCATACTGTCCAATTTTGTTGATAATGACGTTGTTGAAGACGTCACATCTAAATTGCACATCTGCTTATATGTAAGTTATCCATTGTCAGCATATGTTTCCCCTAAATATAAGTATTTATAATTACTCCAATAAAACTTCACTATAATGGCCATTTTGTTTCTATATTATCGTAATGAATGTGTTTTTTTGTCATTCTATGCTAGATTGTTATAATCTACATCTGTAATAACTTCTCAGACGTAAACAGGAAAAATATTTTTAAAAACCATGTTTAATATTTAGTTATGGATTTCGACCCGCTTTTTATTTATTTACACATTGTTTCATCCACGTCAACAACATTAGATGGAACTGGGTTGATTTAAAAAATGAAGTTTCTGTTATCAATTCGTGTAAGTAGCAGGTGTCACTAATTGCAAGGGTTGGCAAGCCAGCATGTACTGTTCCTCTTTGTAAGTTTATGCAAAAGATGGTTTGATCAAGTTGGTCTAAGATAGTTTATTGCAAGAGTTGGATTTATTTTGGCAAGTTGTACATCTGCAGGAGTCAGATTCTAAATATCCAATCCTGTATATTTAGAATGACCATAATTGCTTAAGGTAGACAAAAGAAAAAAGTACAATCATATATTTTTATGCAAAGCGATTCGAACCCATGCTTTTTCAAGGGAGAGCCTAACTGTGGCACCTTAGACCACTTGGTCACAAGTATAACTATTGTAGAAAGATTGAAAGAGAAACAATATACGGGGTTGCCAACCCTGTGAATCCTGATGATTATACTAATAAGGGGGAAAAGTCTAATTTTTTTAAAGGTTGACTCCCTTTCAGCCTATGCCCGCCCCATAATAGAATGGAATGGAAGAATATGAGTCATGTAGATGACCTCAAATATCTGGGATAAAGGTTTGGATGATGTTGTTGTTGTCGTTGACTCTTGTTCAGCCTACATTGCCGACGTGGCCTAAAGTGGGTCAAATTTCATAAATAAATAATAAAATGACTTATTATTATAAATTTGTCCTAGTTAAAACCTATTTTTAATTACACAAAATCAAAGGCCATATTAGTGTTTGAGGATTTTAATTGAGTGGAGGGTTACAATAGCAACCTCCCCTCCCACCATTTTCGAAGTAACTATGTTAGTTGTGTGTTCAGTTTTTTGGG
>NC_033797.1:131263899-131289221 GCF_001876935.1 Asparagus officinalis | reverse complement strand
GGTTTAGATTTATCCAATGTTGGAGATTTGGGAGGTAAATTTGCAAATATTAAAATTCGAGTGTACAATTGCAAATATGAATGATGTGTAGGAATATATGAAAAAAGCTCTTGTATAATCTATGTTTTAAGTTAGGACACCGGTGGGCATTGTTTAAGCACATGTTCAAAACTTCTCAAATATTTCATGCACTTCCTTATTCATCATTCTTTGTTTGAAGATGTTATGTTTTAATGGAAAGAACTATCAAATATTGACTTGTGTGAAAGATTAAGTTTGCTCCTCTATAAAAAGTTAAAGAATATTTACAATGATTGATCAACATTTTAGCATATATGCAATTGTTGCATGCTTTTACATTCATAACATATATATATATATATATATATATATAGGATGTTTCCTATACGCATAATGCGTACGCATTTTACGACTTGGGGGGTTTTTTGCAAAACTCGCATGCGTTTTGCTGTCATGTGATCACTTTTTGTTTTCCCCCTTTTCCATTTTTCGAGACTCACGCTCCTGATATTTCTCCCCAAATCGTTCCCTCCCTAACAAAAATCCCCAAATCGTGCCCTCCCTCAAAAAGATCCCAAACTCGTTCCGACAATTACCTTCAGCTCCTCCGCGATCTCGGCCTCGTCAGCTCCGTCGAAGCAAGCATCGGTCGGAAAACTCAACCCGTCGGCAGCTCCGTCGGACATTCGTCAGCCTCGTCAGCCTCCGCCCAAACGCCAAACCTCGAACGTCGGTAGCTCCGCGATCGGTGCAGGTGAGCTCCAAGGTTTATGTAATGCGAGCTTAGCTCTTCCCCCCTAGGGATTAATTATTTGCTGTATGTAAGACATATTGATCTGTCTCCGAACATATTCTAAATTTTTTTCAAGAGCCAAAGCCTATGTAGATATCATTTCCCATGATTTTCCTTCCAAATGCAGGTGCAAACTATCGTTGTTTTGCTCTTGCATTTTAAAATTGATTTATTTTCCCTAATGGTGTTTTGAGATGTGTACTAATGGTTTGAATAGCTCTTACTATAAAAGTAATTCTTGGGGGGGGGGGGGAAAATGTAAGTATGTTGCTTGTTACTTCATGCTGCAAAGGCATCCGGAGTCTGAATCTCATTGTATTCTTGTTTAGTACTTTGTATATCTTTTATTCTTAAACATGATAGCGTTATAATAATTAAATAATTAAATAGTATGTTGTGTCAGCTCTGTATTGAATCTGGCTCATCAAAATGTTATGGATTTGTATGCTTTACACCAATATTTCAGTCATGGTGTTAACCAAATATTTAGCCACTGCATTTAGTATCTTGATGATGTTCTTTCATCGCCTTCGGTTTCATATGATGAATCCACATTGTTAATTCGCTGCAGTTCTAAACGTATGCCGTGTTTTCTCGTCACTCTGGCAATGCTATTTAGAGAAAGTCACTCAGGTTTTTTGTCCACATAAGCTGTTCATATAATACCGTGTTTTCTCAAATACACAGTCAAACATCAGAATGTTAAATCTCGATGAATCGTACATATAATGCAAGAATCACCTCATAGGTGACACTACGAATATCATAGCCTAGTAACATGGGAATGCGTAAAACGCTTCACAGAATAGATAATTTCCAGTAATTGAATGCACCTAACACTGTCACATGTTGCTAACCAAATACAGAAGGGCCAAATAAAGGTGCATTCACCACATGGCAGGCACAACCATAACACTCTGTGGCAGATTTTTGAGCATTTTAAAAATATCGAGAATCACTTGTCAAATCCGAAACACATCACTTACCAGAATTTGGTAAATATTTTTGAATCAAGTGGGCGAGTATAAAAGTCATTATCTCAGTTAAAACAGTTTACGGATTTCACTTTTCTCTATTTTTTTCTTAGGTACCAAGTCATGGAAATTTTTTGAATCCATTAAACTGTTGAAACACATTCAAACTACTTTTTTCTCTCTTCAAAAGCTTTCAAGTAAAGCACTATCCACAATTAATTGAGATCACACGAAACCAAAACCAGTTATCATATCTTATTTGAAATCAAATTACTTTTAATATCTTGTATGAAATCAAAATCATATTATGGGTTAGGCCACAACAAAAATAGATCGAATCACATTTGATATACATGAAAATAATAGTTTGTTTATTTTTCGAGCACAAGATCAGTCAAATAACTCATGAAATTTTCATATTATAAAAATATTAGTGAGAAATGATTACACTGTCTGAGAGTCTTCCAAATTTGATCCCCCTTTGATATCAACTAAATCCTGTAGTATAAAATTGTAAAGTTAATAACAATCAACTTAGACCTTATACTATAGTTTACTTGTCACCTCATAATTTTAGGTCCGAATATGGTCAAATAGTGGCAATGACCCATAAAAAAAAAGTTCACATAGATCTCCTATTATCTTTAGGAATCTATGGACCTATTTAAAGTCTTTGATAAGTTTAGGGCTTAAACAAAAACTTTAAGTTCTATGTGAATGCTTCAATATTATGGACTTGTTAGAAACTTCTGCAGATATTAGGGAGCTATGTAAAATTTGTTCAAATACTTATAACCTTTTTAATCCACTTGGACCTTTCTGTGAAATTCTGAATCTTGAGAGGGTTTTATAGAATTTTTCATTATCATCATTTTTCCTTTCGTCTTTTCTTTGTAACCCAAATGACTGGATTTGGATCCAGAGACCGTAACCCATGGCCTCCTCTCTGGTTGTCTGGGTTCTTAGAAAGCGGTGTGGGCTCCCGGCGGCCGTAGTTACCGGCGATGAGGCCCTCACCGGTATTATTGTATATGCTGCTGCTTCATCTGAGTACAAGTATACATTGGTGGAGGTCTGATTGGAGTATTCGAGGATGTCATTAAAAAGTGATAAACAAGCTGGCACGTGCAAGGAACAAATCCCCGAATAAGAAAAGTGTCATGTGAAATGGTGCATGCTCACAAAATGTAATACTCTTATGTACTGTTTGTCACTTTCATCGAAACTAACGATGGTATAATGACAACATAGACGTGCTTAGCATAGACATGCTTATTTCATGGATTGGTGAAAACGTACTGCCCAGAAAGAGTGACTTCTAGTTGCTTGTTTTGTCATAAACTGTCTTAACAAGAACTAAGAACTTGTTCTTGGGGAATATTTGACTGCCCTTTTAGTGTCAATAATCTGTGTTCTATAATCAGTCAAATTTATGTTTTTTTCCTTGTCATGCAGAGGAATAATTTACCAGCTGTCCGACAATATTTGGAAACATTTGCAATACAGATCTACTTGAAATTTCCGAATCTGGTAAGAGTGAAATCTGCCTTTGCTTTCTATGATAAATTGTCTTGCATATCATTTGTATTCATTTATCCTCTCCCTTCCCCCTATCCATTCAAATACAACATACATGCTACTAAAAGGTCAAAACTTAAAAATTCTGCCCAAAGATTTTCACAATAATTGTAATAAATGGATTTTGATACTTGATTGTTAGTTATCTGGCTGCGTGTGTCCTTGTGCATCAAGCTGCTTTCTTATTTACTTGACAGTTCACAAAATAGGAGTCATGTGATATCCTTTTTCTTGTTTATTTTTTCCTGATATTCATAAAGTGCATTTGGAGCACCGCCAGTTCTTCTTATGGAAGCATAAGAGGTTGAAGTAGAGTAGTATGAATTAGATAAGATATAAGCTTCTCTTTAAACTTACAGCTACTACCATATTATATGCACATGTCATATACACATGAATGCGGACTTCAGTTCAATGATTCAATCAATAATATTATATGATGAAATACTTACTGCTGCAAAACTTGTCATAAGAAACAGTTCTGGAATGACGATTTTGAAGGCATTTGGGGGTTAGAATTTCAAAAAGATTCTGTGGCAGGGTCTGAATCAGGATTGGAATTCAAAGAAAAAGTACTTGAAGAAAAACAGAATAGAATTTAAAAGAAGCAGGAAAGGAGATTTTATGCCTTCAAGGTTACATTTCATGCCTTTAATTAGGCTCCTATCCAACATCGCTTCAGCCTTCGGATAACAAAAAGTTAATGGAGTTAAACATTTCAATCATTGACAATCTGCAGATTTTGAACGGCTTCCAATCTCCTTTTATTAAAGGAAGCAATATGACCTTTTGTAATAACAAAACCCCTAAAGTTGAACTCTCTCTTGACCTCTCAGAAACTAATCCTAAAAACTCGGTGTCAGAATATTCTAAATGTACATGCCTTTTATGATAAGATAAAATTTAAAAGATTTGAGAACCTTAGATACCAAGGAAATTCTGGACAAGTTTTAGCAATTAAATTGACAAATCTGGAAATATTTTAAATAATACTGTAGTATATGTGTATATGTGTATTGCACACATGTAGATATCTAGTAAAACACATATCTGTATGATCTACTTGTTTAGTTTTTCCTCCGGAAATGATTGATAAATCTCTGGTGATAACTGTTACAGGCTGAAGAGCAATTAATTCCAATATTTTACGACTATAATATGAGGCCACAGGTGACTATTGAGTAAACTTATTTGCCATGCTTCCTCTTAGTATCGATCCGGGGAAAATTCATACATCTATTTTGCAGGCTCTTTCTTCATACGTGTTTATTGCAACCAATGTGATCCTCCATGCGGATGACTTAGCCCTTCAGATTAGGCATTTAAACAAGTTGCTTCCTCCAATAATTCCATTCTTGACCTCCCACCATCACAGTTTACGCGGCTTTACTCAGGTAGGCATACTTTGGATAGTTAACTTCTGCATATTTTTTTATTTATATTAGTATGCATAATTGACTAAATGGACCTGTCACTGTCTTTCTTACAGTTGCTTGTACATTATGTCCTCTGCAAAATGTGGCCTGCTTTAGAACCAGATACTTCAAATGTTGCTCCATTGGAGAAGAAGTGCTTTGAGGACTTGAAGTCCTATTTGACAGAAAATGTTGACTGTAGGAGGTATGATTTTATTTCCTTTTAAAACTAGCTCTTGTCCTCACTAGAAACTTGCTTTTTGTCTGTCTCTTCTTTGTTGGATATCAAGTGATGGTGAAAGCCCAAAACTGAACTTTTATTAATATAAGAACAAGACTTGTACAGTTGTACTAAAGTACAAGTATAGTAAGCACTCACACAATGGAATCTTAAAGACACTTCCCACTAGCACTCACAAAAGTTTGGGGTGAACCTTGTTAAAAGTCTAGTGTCTCTAGACTCTATTTTCATTTTCCTGTTTCTTTGCTTGTCGAGTTCTTTATTTTTCATTTACATACATTTGGAACTGCATGGTTTTGTCAATTAGCATAATGATTCCCTAACAGTGGAAGGGACCTTTAACAATACATAGAAAGCCTCTACCTTACTGATGGACTATTGAACCAAATAAATCTCAAGCTTAGCCTTGTCTAAAGACACAAATAAAGGTGAGATATAAGAATAAATCAAGGCCAATTTTTCTAAAAAATATAAATAAAATTAAAATTATATAAATCGTCTCCTATATTGTTCTTTCAATAAAAAAATGTTAAGGTATAAAGAAAGCATACTTGCAGTAGTGTCATTATTTTTTATGTAAACTTTGTGGAACATGAAGGAAGAAAGTTCTTTTGCATGGCTAGATTTAGCTTAGGAATTATGGTTGACCATCCTTTTATATCTTTTTAAAGGCTTAAGGATTTAAGTGTAAGAAACAGTGTATAATTATTGAAAAGCAGTAAGAAAATTAGATGAAAAGGCATTTATAAAAAGTAGTGGATGAAAACTTGGCACATGTTATAACCCTTTGGAGAACATTGCGAACTCTAGTATCTCTATCTGTATTCTGTAGGAGAGTTTTCATATTAATCTGAAGAGGTATAATGTTGTAGGCATAAACAACTTGAGTTCATGGATCATGAAGGTCAATAGTGGTCCATGGAAGCTTGTATGCAGAATAGTTAATTTCTGTAGTAAACAATTCTCCCTTACAGGAAAGTTCTTTTCTCCTTTTTAGAGTTTCCCTCCTATGTCATCCTTTTCCTTTCTTCCAGCCTACCATCCCTCTTTATAGTTGATGTCCTCCCTAATAATATATGCCTACGCATTTCTTTTGCTGAAAAATATCTATTGCGTTGATAGATATCATAGAGGGCAGAGAGTGAGAGTGTGGCTAAGGGAAAGGATGACTTTAACATTGATGTATTAATGTATATGTCAATTCTATATAAAGTATTATAGTTCAAACTTTAATTTCAGTCTCTGTTATATTATGTAACATTGGTGAATTTCATGGGAGTCAAGGATATCATTAAATTAATTCCGCATGTGAGTTCCTCACTCTTATGCAGACTCTGCGTGATATCTAAAGTTAAAATGCAGTAAGGAGCTTTGAAAGTTCTATTTCAGTATTATAATTTCGCTACTTCCAAATTTTTATATTATCATCTTTTGGTTCTATTTCAGGCTAAGGACATCGATGGAAAGTTTTCTTGATGCTTTTGATCCCAATACCTCTGTAACTCCAGCTGGGATATTCCATGCTCGCAATGAGGTTAAAAAGTTTCAAAGTTCTGATTTCTCTGTGATTCTATTATGCTACTAGTAGGATATTCAGGACTTTGCTAATCACTATCATTTTTCCTCTCATTATTTGCAACTAATCTTGTCATGAAAAGGAACTCAGCCTACAATTTTGCTCATACAGGGATCTGAATTTGAATGCGCCCCAATTTCTCTGATGGAGAATGTGATTACTTTTCTAGATGTAAGAACTATATTTTTTGCCTATATTTTTGTCAATATAGTCAAACACTCACTATTAGCAATGCAGGATGTTAGGGACGACCTGAGAAATTCCATTGCGATGGATGCGATAACCATTGAAAATGAGATTTTAACAGGTCCAGGTTCATATAAGAACATGCTAGAAGTAGTGGATGCACATAATGAGAGAGGATCTCTCCAAACTCCTAGTGACCTTTCTTTAGATTTTCAAAAAAAGATCACCCTCTATGAAAATGTATTGCCTGCTGCAAACTCAAAATCAGATTTCTTCCTATCAGGTATGATTTCTCATGAAGGATGTGCTTATGTTTATGTTATGTGTCTAATGTTCTATGTTTATGTTCTATAAATAATGCTTGTACTTAAGCTCCATATATTATGAATATTCTGCAGATGTTAACTTGCCTGTTCATGTAGCTGACATTTGTCATGATGTAAAATGAAGCGGGACACACAATCCTAACATTATCATAGTACATATGCCAAATCCTAATGGAGATTTTCCACTTTAAATGTTTAAACAGACGCTAACTAGATTCAGCCTTTATGTTCAGATATAATCACCAGGTCTATCCTGGAACTAAACTTACGTATTTCAATGTGAGTGTAGAAGTTAAAGACCTGATAATATTTGAAAGAACAATTTTTCAAAACAGTCCCTTTTAAATTTTTATTTTTCAAAATCGACCCTGTTTTTTTTATTTACCAAAACCGACCCGTTTTTTTGATTAGCAGCCTAATCACATTCCTAAATAGTCGGGGTTGCCAACCCCGACTATTTAGGACTTAAATTTGTATGGTTTAAGGCTTCTAATTAGGGTTTAACACCCTCCTAAATAATCGGGGTTGGCAACCCCGACTATTTAGGAATGTGATTAGGCTGCTAATCAAAAAACGGGTCGGTTTTGGTAAATAAAAAAAACAGGGTCGATTTTGAAAAATAAAAATTTAAAAGAGGCTGTTTTGAAAAATTGTTCTATTTGAAACTGTCAGTTATCCAAAGTCCTTAAGTTTCTTTCTGAGAGTGTAGCTCTTTTATCTTTTACCATCTTGAATTTAAAAGCTTTAATTGAGGAACCTCCGGCATAGATGGACAAATGAAGGGGGGATGATTACAGATGGTAATCTGACAAAAATCTTGGTATACAACCTTCATCTTGGTGAGTGACAGTCATCCATGGTGGAAAGCTAAATGGTCTGTTATATTATAGGCACTTCACGGATATGTGCTTAATTTTAGCAATGTCTTAAATTGCACGTCTTATCTTGTACTTGCTGTACATAGTGACATTCCTTAGTTAACATAAAACTCACTTTTAACTTTTGAGATATGATTCTTCTTTGAGTTTTCACCTTGAAGACTTGATTTGATGAAGAAGATATCAGAAAGAATAATGTTGCTAGGATATTACAGAAGTAAGACGTGTTTCAATGTATGAGGTCAAATGTGTGGAGCTACATTGGCAAGAAAAAGAGGACAGAGATCCCAAATCGGTTGCCTTTATACATTCAGTCTAGCACCATAGGATCTATGCTTAACCAGTGTTTTGCTACTCTATAATACAAGAGTAAGTGATTGAACTTGTAAGTGTTTTGTTGATGTTTGACCATACTTCTGTCCTAGTTCCTTTTGTTCTTGTTTATGTTTGCTATTCCTGTCCTTCAAGCACCAATACATCGAACAAATATTACCTTCTGGCTCTGTGTCTGTGTATATGCGTGTCGGCGGGGGGCTGCGTGCCTGTATGTGATTTGATTTTGCATAGAGTTTGGATAAATAATGCGGAGCAACATTTAAACAGTCAAATACTACAGGAAAAGTTATGCTGGTTCTGTTTTGGGAGTGTCTTGTTTAGATTAAGTTAAAAAGTTGTCAACGGCTTGCGGACTCTTATAAGTGGTGTCTTGTTTCCATGAAAGGAGGAGTTGAATGATCAGATGATAATATTATTACTATCAAAGGAAACAACACCATTTGTGGGCAATAACCAAGCTCCAACCAGTTAATTTAAAAAAAAAATGTCGAAGTACATGATTTACCTTTCCCACCTTATTGGCATTTGCATTCTTAAAAGGTTAACTTCCTATTTTTTTCTTCCATTACTCCTTAATTTTTATTGGGATTGTCAACTGTATGCTTTTAGATTTATATCTCTTTTCACAGATGTCTATTATGCTGAACATAATTTTTCTTGTGTGTGCATGAGAAATAGTGAAACACAAGCCACCCTTCATCTTCCAACATAGATCTAGGTGCTCTTTGACAGCTAAATTATCTTTACTGCAGTTTTTTGAGCAGCTGTCCAAAGTTTCATCTCAATAACTTTCACTAGGAAAATTCTCTGCAAGTTTTTTGTCCTACTAACCACTCGTGTAAACTGAATGTCCAATGAAATGTTCCATTGCTCGGTTTCTCAAATATAACAGCTAAGGGTTTGTTTACTTGACGATATTTCCTCTAGTTTCTGATTAAGTGCTTTATCTTAATCATGTTTCAGAGTTGGAAAATGAAGACCAGCTTCTTAACCCAGTGATGCAATCAAGAAATCAAGCTATGGAAAAATTGAGACAAAGTCAACAACAATTTATCCTTGTAGCATCGTTGGTTGATCGAATACCTAATTTAGCTGGTTTAGCAAGAACATGTGAGGTTTGTCATATCTATTGAATGATTGATTTAGGAGTCTGAGACAGCCTTCAAACCATGTTTGTGATGGTAATTCACCTACAGGTATTCAAAGCAGCAGGGCTGGTTGTTCCTAATGCAAGTATTGTACAGGATAAACAATTTCAACTCATCAGGTTGAGTCTAATAAGTACATTTTGAATTTTACCTTGTTATCTATTATCTACTTTTGCTTTGCACATTTACATCTGTCAGCACATTACAGAGCTTTAGTAATTCGTAAAAGTTTTTGAAGCATTCTAAATCCTATTAAGATTAATAGGTGATGGTTTAATGTAGATTGCTTCAAATTTCTACCTTTTCCTTAAAACAATTTTTTTCGTGGGACACCTGGCTTCTTAAAGAAAATAATACTGTCATAGTGAAACGGATCAGAACTTTCAGCAAAGGATGTTATACTAATCATGGGAAAATGACTCATGCATCCATCTGTAGAAGGCAGTTCAATACTATTTTGTCAGTCTCAGATATAAAATGTCCCGTCAGAAAAAACTATGTTACATCAAGGGTTGTGCAGAAGTTATTTAGTTATCTTGTGAACCAACTCACTACAGTATGTCTCTATCTTCTCTGAAAGTTTGTAATTCTTGTCTTTTAACTTTTACATGTACCATCTTGGTTTGAAATTATGACTTGATAAAGAAGGCAGCAGAGTTGGATTATTCAAAGAAAATCCATCTTGCATTTGCATGAAATTAAATTCAGTTGTTAGTTCTCCCTATCTTTCTGATTCAACTATTGCTTTGGTATTTAATTGGACGTGTGAAATCTGCATTTTTTGCCAAATAGAAGCTTAGATTTGGTCCTTATGTAGTTATTACTTAGACCACTCATTACTTATCAGGCCACCACTGAAACCCATAAAAAATACATGGTTTGTGTAACCCAATGCCGTTACAAGACCTGCTATCGTTATATATGGTGCATAATCAGATTTGCTCATCATAGTACCGCTTTAACCAAAAGTTTAAAATTCTTTTCTGTGATCCTACGATATGTATCAAGCAAATGCAGTGCTACTTTTGACTGATGCGTGACTTTGGGCCAGTTGAAAAGGCCTCTATTGTAGACTTGGTTTGGAAGGAAAACTAAATTAGGTCCGTTGAATAACTATGGGTTAATTGGATTTAGTGAGGTTTGAACTCAAATCTCCTGAAATCCATTATCCCAATGTCATTTTAAAAACCGCTTTGCCCAAAAGATTAAGTTTATTGCTTATGGTAAAAACAATGACATCGAGGAGATTCCTAACCCATCAGTTTTATAAGTTTTTTATTCATATCAGTTTTACCTGATATGTCATTTTCAACACTAATGGCATCTATGTCCATCTGTATCAGATAGGTCATTGTTTATATGCAATCTATGTACGTACTCTCTATGAAATATGGATAATAGCTTTCCTTTCTGCAAATATTCTTCTCCATACTAGTACTTAATACTATGCACAAACATTCCATTTATCTGATCCATATCCAGTTGTACCATTGGGATTTAGTCTCTGAATGTCTCAGTCCATGTAACTCAATTGTCAAGATCTTTAGTTTCAGGCTAATATGAGCATTATGCTTCCGAGTATCGTGATTGATTTTTTATTTTGTTTCAGTGTCACAGCTGATAAGTGGGTACCAATCTTAGAAGTTCCAGTAAACGGCATGAAAATTTTCTTAGAGAAGAAAAGGCGAGAGGGGTTCTCTATCTTAGGTTTGGAGCAGACTGCTAATAGCACGCCACTGGACAAATTTTCCTTTCCAGTTAAAACGGTTCGCCTTTCTGATCTAGCACTTTTGCTTAGTTTAAAAAAAAATTGGGGTTAATTGTGGATTGACCCCCAGTACTATAGCCCAATTGTGTATAGACCCCCTGTATGTCTATTGTTACGGATAGAACCCTGTAGTATTAATCAATTGCCGCGATGAACCCCCTGAGTGAATTTTTTTTGGCTCTTTTACCCCCAGGAGATCTATTAGTTAAAAAGTGATTTTCTCTGTCTGAGGGTGAAAGTTTAAAATTTCATTCATGTGGTTTATCTGCAATTAGGCAATAGTATAGGGGGTATATCTGCAATTAACCCAAATTTTGAACGTAGCACATCCTGATGCATGTATTATCAGGTATTGGTCCTGGGACGAGAAAAGGAAGGTATTCCTGTGGACATCATCCATATTTTGGATGCTTGTATTGAGATCCCTCAGTTGGGGATTATAAGATCACTCAATGTTCACGTCAGTGGTGCCATTGCTTTGTGGGAATACACTCGGCAACAAAGATCTAAGCAACAATGATTTTTTTCCACTCTTTTATCATCGTACGACTTGTACAACTTATACGTTCAGTATCCCTTTTCTTATGCAAGAGAATCAATTATATTCTGCTCCTTGTCACAGTTTAGGTAATTTTTTTAGAATTTTTATTCGCAGGTAAGTCAAAAGCAGGAAGTAGTTAATGCGCTCACATTGTATGGAGAATACTATCTAGGAGGTGCAACAAAGCATGATTTCAAGAGGCTTGAGGCTAAAGGCTACAAGAAAAGAAATATGGCGTCAACCAGAAGGAAGCAGGATGGGGTTATCATAGTGTATCTCACAGTCATGCCATATAAGTAGAGGGGAAAGGAGAATATTGAACGAGGTTAACTTAAAAGTACCCATTGATGAATTAGTTTGGACTTTTCTCGTATCGAGATGCATGTTCATACTCTGAAGAGCCTGGGGAGGTATGAGTTCTCCAATGAAGGAACATGCTATAGAATTACGTTGTGCTTACTCAAGTTTGATTGGCGTATTTACTTGTAAAATGACCTTGTAATTTTTGTTGTGTGCCATTGGTGACTCCATGTAATGTTACAGCTCCTAGTTCCATGATCTTGATTTTGACTACCATTTATACTATGCTGTAAAGATTATCGATTGCCAGGTCAGCGGAACTACATATTGGTTTTGCCATTTGCGGACACGAGGAAGTTATAATTTCGCTCAACTAATCTCTGCAAATAAAAACGCTTGCCGATGCAAATGTATGAGAGCCCCACATTTCCTTGGGACAGTTCTTGGGTACATTTAGCGCAGTCAATCAGATGTTTATCTAAGGTGTGCTTTATTTAGTTTCTTCGGAGTTAGAATTTTGATTACTTCGACAAGGTGATACTTTATGGATACATCTTAAAAGCATATTCTATTTCGTTCTGTTTCAATATAAAGCCTAGGCTATCTAGGTGGTAAGCTTATGAAGTAGTATCATTCTTGCTATAAATTTTTAAATTTTAGAAAAAATATTTTATCCATTCACCTTTGGTCTACTTGCATGTCCAAAATTGACGAGTCAAGAAAATTGCACTTTAATGCCCTCTATTTTAAACTCATGCATTCAAATACCCCAAAAGTTTTTGAGTGTCATAAATAAATGCCCCAGAGTTTTAAAAGGTTGCACGTTGGTGGTGCGCTATGTTGGTAAACCATTAGCAGATTCTTGGGCTATTCCCATGTGTCATGTCACATGATGTTTCTCTAAGGAGAATTTTTTAAAAAAGTCCATTTTTAAAAAATAATTAGCAAAAATAACCTTTTTGCTAAATAATGATTATTGGGGGTAGTTTTGATTATGGTTCTTCTTGCTGATTCCTTGTTAAATCCCTGGTGTACATAACGAAAGGGAAAAGGAAAAGAAATAACTGAGATGCTTTCTGTATGGAAGAACCAAGGTATGCCCAAAAAAAAGTCTGTAACTAAAGTTTGCACCATGATTAACAGATCATAGGCCAACATCCAACGCATGATGAACCAAATCCAAACAAGAAAGATTCAACCAATCATCAAAATGAAATGTTTGTGAAATATTTCAAGTAAATTAGTCTGACTATGTGGAAGTCAGTGGATCTTAGCCATACTGCATGAATGGATAAATTAAATTGACCTCACAGTAACTCAAGTATTCTCAAATTCAGAAATGATCCTTAATACTAGAAACAAGTGCCATATATTTAATTTCTCGGGAGAAGTTGCTATTCATGCAAATAACCTAAGAAGATTCCAAATATGGAAGGAAAAGGAAAATAAAAAATAGCCACATTTCTGATCTAATGCAATAATCAACTTGGATATTTATGTGTGGACCATGTACCTTCTTACTTTCTTCTAAGTTCCATTCTGACATAACAAGTTGCCAGTTTAAGTGCCTGGGCGCGTGAATGTGTTTGCTTGTATCAATATTATATTAAACGTTAGGCGCTTCTAGACGTCAGACATGGTGCCCAGCGCTTAATCGCCTAGGCGGACGCCTAAGCGGTTTCTGGACGTTTTTTTTCTTTTTTTTTAATTGTGATACTTGAAGATAAATATATATATATACTCAATCAAAGATGCATAAATACTAAAATACCAACACTATTAACTAAACTGTTTGGTTTACCAATTACAATAGCTCTTTGTATGTATATACTTCTCAACTTAAATTATAAGTTCATCTCAACAGTAAAAAACTCATTCTCAACTCAAATTACTGCTAACTTATAAGTTATTGTTAAGTTTATGTTAACAATAAACTTAAACTTAAGTTTACTGTTAACTAAAATATTGTTAACTTAAGTTTACTGTTTACTTAAACTTAAGTTTACCATTAACAAAAAACTTAATATTAACTTAAAACTTAAACTTAAACTTAAGTTTACTATTAACTTACACTTCTTAAGTTTAAGTTACTATTGTTAACTAACTTAAATAGATATTTAAGAAGTACTCTTTATCTTGTTAGTAGTTACAGAGATCGGGGGAGCTCGACAATGTTACAGAAGGCGCTAGGCAGACTAGACGTTTGAGCGAGCGCCTAGCGCCTAGACCCCTGGGCATGCGCCCAGACGTTTGATTATTTTTAAATTATTTAATTATAATAATTGGTAAAAATATGTATTAAATTCATATAAATTTTTAAAAAAAGATAGCAATCTTAGTTCCACAATAAATCATGCATACTTAGATACTAAATAGCCAAAATAATAATTAACAATGCTAGAGCCTAAGATGTTTTTTATTTTTAATTACAATAATTGATAGTGAATGTCAATGTTATAGAAAGCTTAGATGACGGACTGGTGTCTAGGCGGATTTCTTTTTTCATTTAAGTGGTGGTCGATGAGGTTTTGCTGAAGGTCGGAGGAGGTAGTGGAGGTGTTCATATTTGGAGGTTAATGGAGTTTGGAGGACTTGTATGCTACAACACATCACAACCAATGCCTACAGGGCGCAATCCACGTAAGCAGACAATGCTCTCCTAAACGCTCGTAAAATCTAGATGGGCAGCCTAAATATCATCAAAGCAGAAAACCTTCTGCAAAATGATGTAAAATAAATGGGGTTTATTACTATTAGTTACCTGAATCGATCCCATCCATTCATGATCCAGATCTGATGATTCGACTATGAAATGATGTAAAATAAATGGCTGTTTATTTCAGTTAGTCACCTGAACCTATCCCATCCATTCATGATCCAGATCTGGTGATTCGACTCGTCATTCAGTTCCAAAATGGTAGATTGGAATCTCCATTCAGTTCCAAAATTGTAGATGAGTCCTTGACTTTTGATCCTTCTCCAATACTCATAGGATTTGTATGAGCGGAAGTTTTTCACGTGAGTGGGGGCCACGAGTTTCCATGTGAGTTGAGAAAAGGCAGGAGCGTCCAGCGGGTAAAAGCAGGCCCACAATCAAATCCCTATAAATAGGAAAGCACCTAGGGTTTTGTGTGTTGAGGGAACAAAAGGACAGGGTCTTATTTTCGGCAGCAAGGGAAAGCTGCGGAAGAAGAAAAAGAAAAAAGGAGGAGTTCGGCTGAAGTTTTTTTTTTCGGATCTGAGAAGAGGAGAGATAAAAGGAGAGAGTTTTTGAGGGATTTTACAAAAGGGAGGTTAATTTCTTTTGGGTAAAAATCAGATCTCTTTTCTTTGAGACGAGCTTGTGGATTGTACAAGTCGTCGGTGTTCTTCTCATAGTGGAATCTCCCCTCACCCCTCCCGTGGACGTAGGCAATTTTGCCGAACCACGTAAATCTCGTGTATTTATTGTTTTCTGGGTGTTGGCTATTGCTTGTAGGTTCCCGCAATATTCGGTCTTAGAGCTGATGAGAGGAAGAGTGTATATTTCACTTTGATGAAATATATCACTTTCAATTCTTGTTTCCTTTGAGAAATAAGAATTTCATTATCTATTCTCGTTTTCCTTGAGAAACAAGAATATAGAGGTTGACTTGTGCTTTTGGGACAACAAAAGCCAGGGCTTTCTCTCAGGTGATATCGCTTCCGCGGTGGTGGGCGTGACTCTGCGCCCAACAATTGTTATCAGAGCTGTTATTCAGATTAGGAGTGGTGTAGCTTCTGATTTGAGGTGGTGCTCGGTAATTTCCTGAGAAAAGCGGATTCATTAATACAAGCGGAAAATGGCGTCAACAAATAAAACAGTTAAAGTGGGAAAATACGAGATTGAAAAATTCAATGGGAAGAATAATTTTTC
Organism: Asparagus officinalis; assembly: GCF_001876935.1. Classification (NCBI taxonomy): domain Eukaryota; kingdom Viridiplantae; phylum Streptophyta; class Magnoliopsida; order Asparagales; family Asparagaceae; genus Asparagus; species Asparagus officinalis. The sequence continues at coordinate 131,273,245 of NC_033797.1, read as the reverse complement.
CTATTGGAGGATGCAGATGAAGAACACGTTGATTTCGCAGAAATTGCACAAAGCTTTGGCGGGAAAAGAGAAGAAGCACAAGGATATGTTTGATGAGGATTGGGAGGAGCTGGATCTGGAAGCACGGGCGTCGATTATCCTTTGCCTTGAAAGGGATGTAGCTTTCTTGGTAGATGGAGAGGAAACGGTTGCGGGCGTGTGGTCGAAGTTAGAAACCACATTCATGACGAAGAGTCTAACGAACCGGATCTATTTAAAATCCAAATTGTATACTTACAATATGGAGGAGGGCTCATCACTCCGGGAATACATCAACAAGTTCGATAGGATAATATCGGATTTGAAGGACATCGATGTGACTGTAGAAGACGAGGATCAGACTCTTCTACTACTTCTATCTTTGCCGAAGTCTTATGAGAACCTGGTGCAAACACTGATGCTTGTGGGAGACAATTTGACGATGGATGAGACTAGAACGGCGCTTCTAGCAGATGATTCAAATGCGGTGAAGTAGGGCATTTCAAGGTTGACTGTCCTAACAAGAGAGTAGATGGGAAAAAGAACAACAACAAGACCAAGAGAAGAGAAGGCAAGGAAGAGGCGAGTTACGCATCGGAGGAAGGGAGCAAGAAAGAATGATATGCTGTTACGGGTGGCGAAGATATCTCCGGTAAGTGGATACTTGATTCGGGCTGCTCTTACCACATGTGCCCAAATAGGAAGTGGTTTACTACCTATAGAAGCATTGATGGTGGAACCGTATTGCTGCAAGATTGTTACAGAGAACGGAGTAAAGAAGGTTGTTCGAGGTTCCCTAACAGTGATGAAGGGTGTTCGTCACGGTAATCTATATACTCTCTCGGGTACGACGGTGACAGGAGATGCAGCGGTTGGAACTGAAGGAAGTGGTGGAGACCCATGTGAGCACACCCGATTATGGCATAGGCAGCTTGGGCACATGTCAGAGAAGGGTCTGGTTCTGCTTGGTAAGGAGGGTTTGCTAAAGAATCTGAAGAAACCTTGCATGGATTTTTACGAGGATTGTGTGTACGGAAAGGCGCACAGGGTCCAATTCTTGAAAAGCAATCACAAGAGCAGAGGTATACTAGATTATGTGCACACGGATGTTTGGGGTCCGGCTCAGACAACTTCCAAGGGTGGTTCCAGGTATTTTGTCTCGTTCATAGACGATTATTCTAGGTATGCTTGGATTTATTTTCTTAAGCATAAGAATGAGGTATTCGAGACATTCAAGAAGTGGAAAGCAATGGTTGAGAACAGAACGGGCAAGAAATTGAAGGCACTGAGATCTGACAACGGTACAGAGTATACAGATGGTGCTTTCAAGAAGTTCTGTGATCAAGAGGGCATTGTTCGACACTGGACAGTCAGGTCAACACCACAGCAGAACGGGGTCGCGGAGAGACTGAACCGAACATTGCGGGAGAAGGCAATGAGTATGCGATCTTATGCTGGATTGGGCAACGAATTGTGGGCAGAAGCTGTGGCTACAGCATGTTACATTGTGAACCGTTCTCCACATTCGACATTGGATGGTGATACACCCTATAGGGTGTGGTCAGGGGAACATGCGGATTATGAGAGGCTCAGAATTTTCGGATGTACCGCCTATTATCACGTCAACGAGGGAAAACTTGATGCGAGGGCCAAGAAGGCGATATTCTTGGGGTATGCAAAGGGCGTAAAAGGCTATCGCCTTTGGTGTACAGAAGATTCGAAGTTCGTGATCAGCAGGGACGTTACCTTTGATGAAAAATCCATGATTGCTAGGGCGTTCAAGGATGATGGTGTTGGGACTGTTGGGACTTCAAAGTCCCAGGTTATTGAGATAGAACCTAAGGACCAACCAGGTTCTAGTCATGTTCAAGTGGAAAATCAGGTAGATGATGAGCTTGAGCAAGAGGAGGTTCAGAATATACAGGCACTACAACAACAGCAGCTCGAGGATAGTTTGACTTCCACTAGGCCAAAGCGAGCATACAAGCAGGTACAGAAGCTGGGGGCTGATCAACCCCTGAATCACTATGGACAGGTTAATTTGGTTGAATACGCACTCTCGGTGGAGGAAGATGAGCCGGTCTCCTTTAAGGAAGCTATTCGGGATAAAAATAGTGAGAGTTGGTTGGCTGCGATGGATGAGGAAATGGAATCTCTTCGGAAGAACCAAACATGGGAGGTGGTCTCATTGCCCGTAGGAAGAAAAGCTATTGGTTGTAAGTGGGTGTATAAGAGAAAGGAAGATCCTTCAGAGCTCGGTGGTTTAAGGTACAAGGCAAGATTAGTGGCTATAGGGTTTGCACAAAGAGAGGGTGTGGATTACAATGAGATATTTTCTCCGGTGGTGAAACACACTTCTATTCGGGTGTTATTGAGTATTGTTGCTCATGGTGATCTTGAGCTGGAACAACTCGATGTTAAAACGGCCTTCTTGCACGGAGACTTGGATGAAGAGATTTACATGCATCAACCTGAGGACTACAAGGTTGAGGATAAGGAGCATCATGTATGTCGCTTGAGGAAATCACTCTATGGACTGAAGCAATCTCCTCGGCAGTGGTACAAGCGATTTGACTCCTTCATGCTAAAGCATGGGTTTTCCCGAAGCGATTACGATTGTTGTGTTTACATTCGGAAGCTTCGTGGAGGTGATTATATTTATCTCCTTTTGTATGTGGATGACATGCTTATTGCTTCTAAGAGCGGGGTGGAGATAGATAGGCTGAAATCTCCACTTGGTAAAGAGTTCGAGATGAAGGACATGGGCGCTGCTAGGAAGATACTGGGTATGGAGATTAGAAGAGAGCGGGCGAATCGGCGATTGTTCTTGAGTCAGAAGGGCTATATAGAGCGGGTGATCGCGAGGTTCGAGATGCAAAGTGCTAAGTCGGTGGCGACTCCATTGGCTCCACACTTTAGGCTTTCAGATAAACAATCTCCCACTACAGCGGAAGATAAGGCACACATGGAACGTGTTCCTTATGCTAGTGCAGTTGGCAGTTTGATGTACGCCATGGTGTGTACACGTCCAGATATTTCACAAGCGGTTAGTGTGGTCAGCAGGTTCATGGCGAATCCGGGAAAGGCGCACTAGGAAGCGGTGAAATGGGTCCTAAGGTACTTGAAAGGTACCGTGAACACAGGTCTGTGTTTTGGTGGAGATACATGTCAGATTGATGGGTTTGTTGACTCTGATTATGCATGTGATCTAGATAGACGGCGATCTACTACTGGTTATGTATTCAGGATACATGGAGCTCCAGTTAGTTGGCGATCGATATTGCAGGCTACAGTGGCACTTTCTACTACAGAGGCCGAGTACATGGCCATGGCGGAGGGAGTGAAGGAAGCATTGTGGTTGTGGGGTCTTCTAGATGATTTGGGGATTGAGCAGGAAAACGTGAACTTGTGGTGCGACAGTCAGAGTGCGATTCACTTAGCGAAGAATCAAGTTCATCATGCTCGTACCAAGCATATCGATGTCAGGTATCATTTCGTGCGGGATGTCATAGAGGAAGGTGATATTTCTCTCACGAAGGTGCACACGAATGAGAATCCAGCAGACATGTTGACCAAGGTGGTCACAGGTAGCAAGTTTAAGCATTGCTTGGACTTGCTTCATATCAGCTCGTGTTGATTTGCCCAAGAGGGCATGGCCCTTCGGGACGGTGATGGGGTGAGGTGGAGACTATGGAGAACAAAATTCTGAACTACGGTTAGCTTGATCCCGGTGGAGGGTACGTAGGCAGCCGCGGTAAAGTGGCGCAGCTGGTTTGGCCTGGTTTGGTGTTTCAGATCTCTAGTGATGTTCGCGGTGTTCTTCCGGTGTTCGTACAAAATTTGAGGTTTATCAAATGATGTACGAGGTGGAGAATTATGAGCAGAAGTTTTTCACGTGAGTGGGGGCCACGAGTTTCCACGTGAGTTGAGAAAAGGCAGGAGCGTCCAGCGGGTAAAAGCAGGCCCACAATCAAATCCCTATAAATAGGAAAGCACCTAGGGTTTTGTGTGTTGAGGGAACAAAAGGACAGGGTCTTATTTTCGGCAGCAAGGGAAAGCTGCGGAAGAAGAAAAAGAAAAAAGGAGGAGTTCGGCTGAAGTTTTTTTTTCGGATCTGAGAAGAGGAGAGATAAAAGGAGAGAGTTTTTGAGGGATTTTACAAAAGGGAGGTTAATTTCTTTTGGGTAAAAATCAGATCTCTTTTCTTTGAGACGAGCTTGTGGATTGTACAAGTCATCGGTGTTCTTCTCATAGTGGAATCTCCCCTCACCCCTCCCGTGGACGTAGGCAATTTTGCCGAACCACGTAAATCTCGTGTATTTATTGTTTTCTGGGTGTTGGCTATTGCTTGTAGGTTCCCTTAATATTCGGTCTTAGAGCTGATGAGAGGAAGAGTGTATATTTCACTTTGATGAAATATATCACTTTCAATTCTTGTTTCCTTTGAGAAATAAGAATTTCATTATCTATTCTCGTTTCCCTTGAGAAACAAGATTATAGAGGTTGACTTGTGCTTTTGGGACAACAAAAACCAGGGCTTTCTCTCAGGTGATATCGCTTCCGCGGCGGTGGGCGTGACTCTGCGCCCAACAATTTGTTTCCTGCAGATGCTCAGGCAGCTATGGGCTGCGCTTTCGTAACCAAATCACCTCCACAAGCTATAGGCACCCTATCACCATTCACATTTTCTCGATTCTTGAACCAGGACAATGTCACCCCCGGACGTTTTCCCCTCATTACTCAATAAAAGAATGATGTTTCACCAGGGAATTTCCCCCTTGCTCAAAAAATAAAATTAAATAAATAAATAAAATTAACTTATGATACTGAACATAGCAATATTACCTGTGAATCACCCATAAACCGAAAAGCATCTAGGTCAATCCATTGATGAGAAAAGTTCTGATCATTAATTTTTGTTAAATGCTTGGACAGAAAGAATATAACGTAAATTGATAGTAATTTAGTTTTCTGTACAGTATGTTTGTGGACGTACCCGCATAAGCACTTCTGTATTAATACTAACAGTCTGCAATTGATTGAACATAGAGAAATTATGTGACTGAAACACTGAAGTGGTTATGTATTACGAATAGATACATACTACAGTGTGATAAAATCAGTTAGAAGCCTAGAACAACCTCATATGTTATGCAATTTTACATGTAGTGTTAAGCATATTGTATTATGATGGTGCAGGTTATATTTAATCATATGTTAGCCATATCAAATATTGTCCCATATTTCATCTCCACCTCTAGCAAACACATTACACGTGCTTTGCTCTGGAACCTCCTGCATATAGTTCTGGTTTAACAAGCACCCTATTGCTTATTTAGTATTATTCCATACATGATATCTTATTAACATGTTACACACACACACACACACGTATCCTAAACAGTTCAAGATCAAAGGGGGAAATTAAGAATGCACCAGCATTTCCGTAAAGAAAAAACCATCTCTGTTTGCTATGCATATTCAGAATCTCAGTCAATCTACTTCACTACTTTTTCTAAGTTTCACTTTGCATAATAACCGCAACTGTAAGTGCTTGGATGTGTATTACAGATAAATACTTGTGGGTGTGTGGATGCGTATGTATGTATGTATGTATGCACACAATATATGTGAAATCTCTATGATAAATTATGGATAACTTTCGTAGCTCTGTATCTAAACATAGCTATGCAGCCACGAACTTAATCTCCCGTTAAATGCGTTCACACACACACACCTGTTTCGGTGTGAGTATTATCAGCATTTACACAGAAAAATAGCATTTTGTAAGAAATTAATTTATTAAGCTGACAGCGAACAATAAACAATCTTCATAGAGGTAGTACACGTATCAATGAGCTTCATGAACCAAGGCGTGAGTTACCTGATATTGTCAAGTGCGCTGAATCTAGGCACTATTTTTGGAACAGTGCATCCTTTCATTGACATGTCTGCGTTCAAAATAAAGATTAACTTGCACAGCAGGACTCAATTATAGGCAATGTATCTGCAAGTTGCCATGTCAATTGAGTGACAAGAGTCAATATTTGGTAATATTAGTATCTACCAGTAATTTTTTTACCATATTTAACCCCTTATACTTCCTCCAATAGTTCTTCCTTTCATTATATAAATAGCTAGCCTGCATTCTGCAATGAAATCACCGACAAATTACAGGAGACAAGAAAATATATCTTTGACTTTCTCAGGTAATTCGCTTTGTGCTTATTTTTTTAACTTATGCTTCTACCAGTTTCCATGTGTCTGATTTAAGTTTAACACCTTTTTGCCTGCTTGAGACTAGAAGCTTTGTCTTGAACCATTTTAGCTTAAGTTCATAAAGAAATTTAGTTTTAATCACTGTTATTTTTCTTAATTTATACTTCTTATAAGCTTTCAATCTTAAAACTAATTCAGATATTTGTTAATTATATCTAAAAAGAATGAATTCACTATGAACTGTAGCTTCATCCTCCAAATCTGGTGTGGAACTTGAACTTTATGAACTTGATAAACCAAAATCTCGCTTTGTGTCAATTACTAAAGCAATATACGCATTGTCCAAGACTCTGCCAACAGAAACCATATGCTTAGTGAAAGGATTTAATAGAAATTTTTTTCGTAAGAAAATGTTGCGCTTACATATAGATTTATAATTGATTTCCATATTGTATTTTTTATACAACTATGATCCAAATATATGTGAAATAGGAGAAAAAAATCACACGCAAAGAACTTGTTACTCATTTTCAACGTCTGGATGGGGACAAGATGCTAACTGTTATAATTAGAGCATATAATGACAAGGTAAAATGCTCACTTTCAAAAAGATATTGATGCCATTTTTTTAATAGAACTTTTATAATATGACATGTTTGAGAATATCTTTTTATATTATTTGAATCTTCCTTAGAAAAAGAATTAAAAGACTTGCTGTCTTCTTGTTCCGGGAGGTGCTGAAGAACCAGAAAACTAGTGCGCGAGATGGATCAAACGAAGATTAATGTCGATTGTTCCAAACAAAGAATAATGTTGACTGCACAGAAAATGTACTAAAGTTATGGTATGTTTCCAAATAATGGCTATCGAATATGCAGTGTTGACCATAATTATGTGGCTGATTCCTTGATGCACATGAATATATCGAGAAATTATGCTTCACAAATGGAAGAAATGAAAACAAAAACTCTATAACAAAGTTTTCCACATTATTAAGATATAGCTCGTGGTAAGACATCTATAGTTGGCATGTCAGTCATTGACAAGATGAAATGGTCTGCCACATTCTACGAGTAAATGTAGACTGAAAATATGGAAGCAAACGGATCATAACCAGACTCCACAAGTAATGGACAAACTAAATTGACTTGACCGAGTATTCAAAAATGTATAAGCTATCCTTGATACTAAAGCTTAAGGATTCTCAAGAAAAGTAGAGGTTCAAGCTATCCTTGATACTAAAGCTTAAGGATTCTCAAGAAAAGTAGAGGTTCTGGGAAAACGAAACAAGCAGAACTTTGTGATCTAAAAAAAACATTTCCGTTCTATATGCATTTTTTTAGAGGACTGACCATTCTGTTAATTACTTTCTCCTTAAGTTTCATTCTTTTCATAGTAAGTTTATCTGTGTGCGTGTGTTCGCGTGTGTATGGGTGTTTCTTCACGGATGTATGGTTGCCTGCATCATATGTGAAATCTGCAATTCACGAATCATGTATAATTCATCTCTTATTCTGCTCTTCAAGGAAAGCCTACTCGACATGGAAGTTATGTTATTCTATATGTCTTTATACAGAGACCGACAAAGGTATGGTGCATTTAGCGTAAATCATTATTTTCGCAGTATATGTCCAAGATAACTCCCTGATTTTTCTTTTTCTTCATTTCTGTATGCTTGTAGAAATAAGCATTGATGTGTTGCCCGATGAGCGACTGTACCCATTTACTCAAATGTTAGCATTAAGAACGTCTATTAATTATCACCATTTTAGTACCCAGTCGTCCTCAAATATCAGACACATTACAGAACACTTTGCCACATATTCCTTTAGTGGCCTATTAACAAAATGATCAACTAATAAATCCCTGCAGACCCTTACATACTGACTCGAATGCATTAGCCACTAAAGACATACATAAAAAATCTCATTCATCCCACCAAGTAAATCTATGGAAATCAATCACTTGAAACTAATTTAAGTTCGCCTCATAAAAGAGAAACTACTTCAAAAGGTGGACATCACAGAAAATTTTAATCATGAAGCATACAATGTACGTATAAATAAAACCAGCAAGGATATTTTGAGATCTCAAGCATATAATGTTATGTCTACTTCTGTGTTAAACATAATGAATTTCCTCTGGTCAGACCAACATGCATTGCAGATATCTGCTAGAGAAAGATCAAGGAAACAACATGTAAAAACATAATATAGAATTTGCTGTTTTTTTTTCCCATAATCACCTGAACCCCGTCAGTCTATGGGCAAGATCCGATGACTAGAAGTCCCCATTCAGTTTAGAATTGCAGATGAACCATTGACTTCTGTCGTATCAATTAAAGAAGAAGGCTGGATGTTCTCTGCACATAACATAGTATTAGCTCCTGTGGCTGGAAATATTACAGAATAAAAAGAATAACAGAGTTTGTGCCTGATCCCTATGACTAAAATGAAAAGAGCTCACTGAAGAATGATCAGCTCACCAGATTCTTTCGGATGATTAAACCAATTTGTTGTAACATATGACATAAATTCACTCTACATAACACGCGTAGATTAAGTTTCTGTCGATTAAACAAAGCCCTGTACCAAGACATGCACAAGAACAGTAATACTGGGTCGCATTAAAATACGGTCACCAAGCATGTTCCTTCAGTTAGAGCTTGCAGCATTGAAATTTTGACAAAACTTCTCATTACTAGCGGCACCAAACTGAAATTACAAACAAGCATACGATGCGCTCTTGTCAATACATATACACTCTTGTCAATACTGAAGAAAAGAAAAACTATAGAAAGAACTTCTACAGTCAAATGTTGCTCATGCACAACAAATTCTATGAAGCAGAAAAGCGTTAGAGATCGCCAATCCGAAGAGTTGATATCGCAGGAGGCAAAGTATGATTTTACTTTTTTTTTTACCATCTACAAGGCATGAATCCATGAGCTCCTACAAGTAACCAACAGAGAGAGGGCTAAGGTATTTGCTTGTGGGGAAATTCTCTAAAATTCACTATATTTCTGATTATGAAGTTTATCCAAAAAAAAATGGAAACTCTAGAGTAATTAGTTAAACACTACATCAGTTATTTTCATGATTGCCCACCA
>NC_033797.1:131253285-131262713 GCF_001876935.1 Asparagus officinalis | reverse complement strand
GATCCCTCCGCGCCGCCGAGCGATCTGATCGCCGCGAGATCATCTATCATCGAGAACAGGAGAACCAAGTCACCGAGAAAAAACCCAAAAAAAAAAAATTAACGGAGAGAAGCTGACGGGCGGCTTACCAGACGTATGGGGATGAAAAGGGGCTTGTCACCATCGCCGAAAGAGGCTGGAGAGAGAGAGAGAGAGAGAGAGAGTTTTTTTGAGATTTTTGAGGGGTTTTCTAATTATTATGGAATATATTGTTGGGGCGGCGTGGTATTTTTGGGGGGTTGGATTGATTGGGAACGGTTTTTGCGTGATTTCGAAGAGATCTTTTGTTTCCTGTTTGGGGTCGGTTCGAATCTTTTTTTTTTCTCTCTCTTTTGGCTTTCCTAGTTTAGTTGGGTTTGGGTCTCCGAGCTTGTTATCTACTTTCCTTTATAACCGTTTGGTTGGTTTCCTAAAAATCAAGAAAAGGAAATCGGTACAAGGAAATCAATAAAATAATATTTTTACCCATTTCCATCCCTAAAACTCACCCACAACATCTAATAAAATATTATTTTTATCTTCCAACTCATCTCATTTCATCTCCTTTCTTACATTTAAAAATAAACCAAACACAAGAAATGTGTCACATCATCCAACTCATCACAACTCATCTTATCCCATTTTTAAAAATCACACACATCATCCAATAATATTGTGACAACTCATCTCATCTCATTAAACATTCATTTCCATCCATTTCCTCAAAAAAAAACAAGAAATTGGTTTCCTTAAGTACGTGTCACATCATCCAATAATATACCTCCAACTCATCTCATCTCATCTATTTTCCTATTTTTAAAAACGAACCAAACACAAACAACCTCAAAACATCATCCAATAATATACCTCCAATTCATTTCCTTATTTTTTTAACCAACCAAACAACCTCAAAACAATTTTTTTTTAAAATCACTCACATCATCCAATAATAAGTTGACAACTCATCTCATCTTATCTCCTATTCTACAATTTCTTTCTTTTTTAAACCAACCAAACAACCTCAAAACAAATATTATAGGAAATAGGTTTCCTATTCTTTGATTTCCCAAAAAAAATGGCCAAACGAACAGCCCCTTAGTGAAATTGTTAACATGCTCCCTGATGGATACTCCCCTCTTCATCTTGAACTGGTAAAACCTCTTCTTCAAGTGAAGCCGATTCTCAATGCTTTTCGTAAGATACTTCTCATTGAGTGTTTCCCGTATCTTCTTCACCGACGTCTTGTTCATAACATCATAAATAAGATCCAACATCAAGCATGACCTAATAACACCACAAGCTCTACTGTTCATCTTCCTCCAAACCTTATCCTCCATGTCAGCAGGTTTTTCTTTTAACTCAAGAGTCTCCTCCAAATTCTGTGCATCCAATGCGTCCATCACCTGACACCTCCACAATCTAAAATTGATCTTACCGTCGAATTTTGGAATAACAATCTTCGTGTTATTAATGCTCAGACTCTGTATCGTCTTCATAAGAGACGAACCTAATGTGCTTGCATCTCCCATGTTGTCGATCTAACTCTTTAGATAGGAATCTTTACCGAATCCTTCGAACAAGCCTGAAGCTCTGATACCAATTGTTTTGCGTGGCAGAAGCTTCGAGGAGCGACACGAACAATCCAAGAGATAAACCATAACCAATAAGCAAATCAAAACCATGTAGGGTCGAAAATTTGATGTTGGGATTGATTTTCTTGTTTTAAGAAATGGGTTCGATCACTTGGTACGAAACCCTTACAATCACTCATACTCTCTCTCGATTACAGATGAAGAGAAGATTAATTCAGCTTCTCTTTTTTTAACGTGGGTTCTAGGTGGCGAAAGGATGCTTCCCCTGATGCTTGAGTCGAGCTTGCCTCCCGTTGATGATCAGACCAAGATTGCTGAAGCTTCTGAACTTTGTTAGCCGGCTGGAATCAAGGTTCGTACTCCGGATCGACATGCAGAAACTTTGATCTCTGATGCCGCTCTAAGTCCAAGCTTGCAAATCTCCAATTAATCGATCATCCACCCTTTCTTTCGTAGCCGTCGATGGCTATTTATAGGGTTTTAAGCATGTAACCGACGTGCTATAATAGTGGAGTCGCGGGCGTAACTGATGCACTAAAATTGCAAAGTCGTGACATAACTAACTCCTTGAATTTAGTCCACATGGCTGACTGGGTCTTCATGACCGTTACAGCCTGATTTAATGCGGGTGACGAACTTTACTGCATTGGCGAACCTCATCTTTGATGTCGAGCCTCATTGCATGGCGAGCCTTGTCTTTGATATCGAGCCTCGCATTTCTTACATTGAATAAAATTTAAGCATAATTTGAACATTGTGGTCGTTCAATCTTAGTTATATATCAAAGTTATAAGAGAGTAATATATGTAATGTATTTGGTTTATGTTTCTTTACTATTAGTAACTGCAAGCATTGGAAGCACATTCTCTTACTTTCTCTTAGACTCTTACTTTTGTTATGGTTTGTTTATTCTGATAGCAAACTTAACCGTGAAAAAAAACAATGACTAAAATCCCCATTTTACCATCAAGATATCATTGTTTGTATGTACAATATAAGCTATATATTGTTTACAATTCTTATATCCTATTCAGGGATAACTAAATATAATTTATTGTGCAGCCGAGTATAAGCCAAGCAAAGACAATCACTTACAGCAAAACCTCCCTCAGAGGCCTCAATGTTAAGGAAGACGAAAGTGGTCTTTTAATTTAAACATGATTACTACATTAAAAATTAACCCTACAAATCCAAAGGTCATGTTATTTTACTAAACATTGAAAACTCAGGGGACTGGTGTAAAGTATCGGTTTTAAAACCTCACCACCCCTTTAAAACCAAATGGTGGTTTACTGTTATTCTTACAAAGGTTTTTGTTTTGAAATTTACCATTATTCAATAAAGCAACTTATCAAATCCGAAAATATAATAAAGAGGAAAGTACCTTTAATGGCGACTTCACGGAAGTTGGTCTTAGTGTTAGAGTACAGCCTCTTCCACTCATCCAATATCATCTTGCTAGGAGGCAAGAGATCAAGTGAATTTTTGGGCTTCGGTTTTGGTGCCTCCTCTTCCTCCTTTGCAGGCTCCTTCTTGACCTCTTTCTTGGCTTCCTTGGGCATTGACTCCTTGGCCTGTGCAGCCTGTGCAGGCTTCTTCGCTGATGAAACAGGAGGAACAGACTCTGCCTGCTTCACCTCGCCCATTACCTTGCTAAAGTTTGGCTGATTAACAAGAGTCCAGAAGTATCTTTCTACATGGGAAATTGTGATGTGAAGCTCTTTATCATAATCTGAGAAAATCCATGATACAAGTTGCATGTCATGACGATATCGGCCAACGTCACTGAATGACCCACAAGGTAAGTATTTGAAGCTAGATGAGTGTTGAGAGCTTCAATGCCCTCTTCAATTTAAAGATTGCAACTTCCTCAGCCCACAAATGACAGTTTTGTAAGTATATATAGCAAATGCAGAAAGGCATCTCACGAACTGTATCTCACTGCATCCGTCTACGTCTTCCTCTTCGATTGCGATTGTCTCTTTCTCCCCCCCCCCCTCTAACGTCAATACATAGGGTCTGTGTTTTTTTTATTTTTAAAATAAATCTTTTTAGGGGTCATTTGGAAAGGATACAAGCTCATCGAAGGAGTTCCTCAGGCTTTACAATCTCTGCGATCTATGGTAATTTCTCAACTCTAATCGCACTTTCATCGATATTGCAGTCATTTGGTCCTCAGGTTTAGTTTGTTTATCTTTATGGTTTTATTCATTTTTATAATTTTATTCATTTTTATGGTCCTTGGAAACAATCAAACTACTGAAAGAAGGAGCATAGAAGATTAACCACAAGACGGTATACCACAAGTATACCAGGTTATCTCTATTAAAGAGTGCAAAGTTTCTCTCTTAGCTGAGCTATTTGTTTCTGTTGGCATGGAAATGCATTCCATTTTAGAACCTTCAGCTTATACTTGGTGAAAGTTTTTAATTGCTTTCGGGACTACTGCAGACATTTCTGGTTAATTCGAGAAGCAACTTATTATTCTTTGTATGGAGCTCCTTTGTCATCATGTTATTTTAATATTTGCATTCTACCTTTTTATGACTACTTTCTATCTCATGCAGCTTGAAGATGGTTTAAAGTTATCTTTCACTGATAAAAGGCGCCTTGCAAAAGTTTGCTTACTTCAAGATGTATTGTCCATTGCCCCAATATGTCCATCTTTCCTATAGATTCTTACATCTTTAGCGTCATTATAACTCTTCACCAATTTGTTGGTGCCGCCAACTTCTGTACCTCCAATAGCCGAGCTTGGTCTGGATGCATTGTTAGAGCCTATGAAGGTGGAGGAATTTGTAGATTCTTTGAGCAAAAAGAAAATTGCAATTAAAGCTCTACTACTCGATCAGGTTGGATATAATTTTTTTCCACAGAATCTCTCATATGTAAGTGCAAGTAATTGTTGAATTAGCAATACTAGAACCACAATGGTTAATGATACATTAGGTGGGTGTGCTGCATTTTGTATCTCCTTTGTGTGCTGCTACTCACCCATTCACAAGAAAATCCATTTATATGCGATGGTGATACCTAGGTGCTTTTTTTGTAAAATTTATCTTGCAGAACTCCTTCAAACCCTCCATAGTTGAAGTGTCTTAGTATTGCTGGCTTGACCTGAAAGACATTATATATCGATTTTATGACCATATTTGGTTAATTCACTTAGTTTTCTATCTAATTAAGTCACTTTGTTCTGTGGGTGATTGATAACTATATACCTAAATGATGGATCTATTTTCTGTGTTTCTTGATTTTTTTTTTCAAGGCCAGAATTCATCCCCTGCAGGTTGCTGCAACTTTGTCAAAGGAGAGCTGTGAAACTTTACATCGCTGCATCAAAGAGGTAATACACTTAAAAAAGGTTTCCCCCTCTTTTTCCTATTATAATTAAGGACCAATTTTTTGGTAAAGGCTTCTTCTATGTCGAATTAAACATAGATAAAAGACACTATTTGTAGGTTGCCAATTATGCCCTTGAAGTTGTTGCTGATTCCAATTCTTTTCCAATTGAATGGTTGTTTCATTTTCGATTGGGGAAAAAGTCTGGAAAAGTTAATGGTAAGTTTCTCAATGTATATGACTGTCTTGACCATAAGTCATTTATTCTACAGGTTATTGAGAAAGTTGTGGAAGTTGGAGCAGATAGTAGGTGATTATCATTTGTAGATGTACATGTACACTACTGCTCTTAATAAAAAAACAAAAACAAAATCATCAACTCCTTTTTTTTATGTGATACTGGCACAATTAGGCCAAATCGTAATGCACAGGACAAATGTTGTCTTAATTTATTTCTCTGAAGTTGAGTTCCTTGGATTAGATCTGTAGATAGTACTTTATAACTTTCTCATTGGTTTCATGATTAATAAGCAAACGCATATATAACATGCATTATTAGAATCAAACATACATTTGGTTAAATTCTATTAAAAAGTTATCGAATCGAATTGTCAATGAACTACCGAATCGAACATATTTTTGGTTAGATTCTATTCATTTATAAGCCGAACACTGAAAATTCTTTGTTTAGTACTAAATGAACTATCAAAATAAACTTCTGTGAATATCTGCTTCAATTATTGTACATAAAGCTTGAATGGAGTTATTGTTGGCTATTGATATCTATCTGCATATCCTCAATGGTTATATATAATAGTAGATATTAGACTAATATCCTATAATGTATTCTTATATCATTACTACATTTAAATATTAGCATAATTGAACATAATATCTAACATATTCTTTAAATAATTAATAATTAATTTTTAGCATATGAAACCATGTATATAAAGTATAAGATAATTTTAAGATAAATTTCAGGTGACAAACCACAAAAAATGATGTGGGGAAAATTTGCCCACAAAAAATAATTTGTAAGGATGTCGTGCTTAGCACGGGATAAATACTAGTGGTTTTGTATGGATGAAGGATAGAGAAGAGAAGAGGAAGGAAATTTTTAATTTATCTTTGTTTAGAAGTTTCATTTAGGGGCTGTTTGGTTCGTTTCCTTGATATAGAGAAATGCAATTCCATGTAAAGAAACACAAGTTTTGAGTTTTCCAAACTTTTCCAAGAAATAAATTGTTTTGCTTTGGTTCGCACATAAAAAATGGTAGGAAACCAATGTATTTATTTTTCTTGTGTTTGGTTCGCATAGAAAAAAAAGAAAAACTTTTGTAAACAAAGCAGAGAAGGAAAAAATCTGACGTGGCAGAGTTTTTATCAATTTCACTTGGTTGGGGAAGAAAATCGGAAAGGGAAAAAAATCTTAGTTGGCGGCGATTTTAGCAGAGTTTTCCCTCTTCCATCCGAGCAAACCAAAGCGGCACAAAGAAATGGACGGAAACAAAAAAGCTGACGTGGAGGGCTAAAAATCTGACGTGGAGGGGTTTTCTGAGTTTTCCACCCCTTATAATAGCGAACCAAACAGCCCCTTAAAGAAGAGGGGATGAGAGAAAAAATTGAACTAAAATCTTACTTCCCCAAATTAGAGGGTAGATAAAGGAAAGGAATGAAGGGAAAAAATTTACATTCTTTCTCTTCCCTTAGTCATCTCCCAGACACACCGTAAGAGTTAAATATGCACCCAGCAAAATTCTTTGGTACTCAATGTGTACCAAGCTGGCATGTTGTTGGATTAATTTTATGTTTATCTTTTTTTATAATAAGTTTGGTGTTAGGTGTAATTTGAGGATTTTTTTTGCTATTTTTTTATCATTAAAATCCAAGAGTAAATATAATCTTTTATGAGGTTTATTTGTGACATTTCAATGTCCTTTTTGCAAATTTTATAGCATATCTACAAAATTATGAAGTTTCAGGGTTGTTTTGCAAATTTAAAGGTTTGCTTTATAATTTTTCTGAAATTTTAGTTTTATGAAACTAGTTTTCCAATAGAACTTATGGAATACCTGAAAGACATTATTCAATGTAGCTCTATTCATTCGAAACCGTTAAAATTGATACGAGCGGATGAAGGGTCAAACCACTACGGGTTCACCCTAAATTTGGTGTGTTGGGGTTTTAGAATATGTAGATCAAGTTCAATGGAGCGGATCATCCACAATGTAGCTCAATCAAGTGATCATCACTGACTAAGAAACTTAGTGGACGTCCACTTAAGTTAACATAAGTTTCTCTCTCTCTCTCTCTCTCTCTCTCTCTCTCTCGTCTCTATATATATATCTATATAGTATATATATACTATAAATATATATATAATATATCATATATAATGATATATATATATGTATTATATATATGGTTGGGGATGCACAACGCCCCCTGATGCGATTTGAAATAGAGATTTTAGGACGAGAAGAAGAAAATCAAACAACATCTCAAACACACCAAGTTTACGTGGTTCGCTTCTGAATGGTGAGAAACTAGCGTTCCTACCGGCCTGCCGCAAGCGGAGAAAGAATTCACTAATTTTTCGCTTAAATAGCATCATGCCCTAAATCAAGCCTTTTTATTTTAGACTTTAAGGGGTTTAAACAAGTAAATAGAAGGAAACAGATCAAAACAAGGTCAAAATTTGCAAAAACTGGTGCCAAAAGCCCGACTCCGGGTCGGACCGTCCCGCACACAATCCCGGTCGGATTCCGCTTGATCTGTTCGAGGTAATCTGCACTGGCTCTCTGGGACTTTTGGGCGGTCGACCCGCAAGCGCATGGCTCGGTGACCGGACGAGAGACGAAAGGCTGGGTTGCCTGCTCTGGACTTTGAGCGGGTCGCCCGCTGGCGCCACCTTCGTCGAACGGCGACGAGTTTCTGGCCCTGTTGCAACCAGCTGTGGCACTAGGCGGGATCGACCGCAGCGGACCGCTGCTCGGGTCGATCCGCGATGCAGAAAAAATATCTCCTTCGTCGTTTTGCTTGAACTTCGCCATCGTCGATCCTGTTCATCCTGTTCCAACTTTGTTCCTCTTCATTCTGAAGTGTAGGGCATGCCTGATAGTTAGGCTTCACATATCCTAACAATCTCCCACTTGGAGACTAACTATCAATCTCTTTCAGCTGTCTCTGCGGCGACGGCCTCCATATCATCAAGTGCTGAGGCCAACTGAAGTTGAGAACAACTTTAGTTTCTCTGTAGTGACAACCTTGGTAAGCATATCAGCTGGATTCTTGCTTCCTTGAATCTTCTCAAGTTCCAACATGTCATCGTCCAACGCTGATCTTATGAAGTGGTAGCGGACCTGTATGTGTTTGGTTCTTGCATGAAAAGCGGGATTCTTTGCCAAATGAATTGCGCTCTGGCTATCACAATGTAAGACACTCTTCTCACTCTTCTGTCCCAACTCCTCCAAGAAACCCTGTAACCAAATCATCTCCTTGCTTGCCTCTGTCACAACAACATATTCAGCCTCTGTCGTTGATAAAGCAACGATCTTCTGCAACTGAGAAACCTAACTAATAGCTGTAGAGCCCAAAGTGAATACATATCTTGTAGTGCTCCTTCTCTGGTCTATCTCACCAGCATAGTCTGCATCAACAAAACCCTGCAGAACTAACTTGCCTCTTCTGAAGCATAAACAATCTTCTATTGTACCTCGCAGATATCTCAGAATCTACTTTACTGCTTCCCAGTGCTGCTCTCCTGGATCTGACATGAATCTGCTCACAGCTCCCACTGCATGGGCAATGTCAGGTCCCGTGCATACCATGGCGTACATAAGGCTTCCAATGGTTGAAGCATATGGAACCTTAGCCGTGTAGTATTTCTCTTCATCAGTCTCCGAACACTGCTCCTTAGTCAATTTGAAATGACTAGCTAACGGTGTGCTAACGGCCTTAGCACCACTCATCCCGAATCTCTCAAGCACCCGTCGAATATACTCGGCCTGAGATAGTCGTAGTGTGCCTAAGAGTTTGTCTCTGCTAATCTTTATTCCCAATATCTGCTTCGCTGCGCCTAGATCCTTCATGTCGAACTCACTCGACTCTCTCATATCTGAACCGGCTACAAGCATGTCGTCGACATATAGGAGCAGGATGATGTAACTTTTGTCAAACTCTTAAACAGCAATGATCAGCATTGCACCTGGAGTAACCGTTCCTGTGCATGAATCCATCGAACTTTTTATACCATTGCCTTGGAGCTTGTTTTAGGCCGTACAAGCTCTTCTTCAATCTGCATACCATCTTCTCTTTTCCCTTCTGAGTAAACCCCTCTGGCTGCTGCATATATATCTCTTTCTCTAGATCACCGTAGAGGAAAGCTGTCTTTACATCTAGCTTCTCGAGATGTAGATCTTCAGCTGCAACAATACTCAGGACTGTTCTGATGGTAGTTAGTTTGACTACTGG